>NC_065423.1:7026829-7332712 GCF_024362695.1 Pectinophora gossypiella
AATTAGTTCATCCGGCTATATTTAATGTAGTCTGTGTAAGTATCCTCTTTTGCAAGTTCGATCTTATGATAGCAAGAGATTGTTGCGAAATGTGTTTCTTTTTGTTTATGGGTGAATATCAAAATGTCAAGTTTGGTGGCGAACTTTCATATTATTATTCGTGTTTTTTCGAGGTAACTTGTTCCTCGTAGCTAGAACTATTCTTTTTCATGTCGGAACCAATTTTTCACGAAAAAATAATATGAATGCTTCTATGCTGTTCTGGGAGCAAATAAAAAACATAGAACACGTCCAGCTGCTTGTCTTCCCGGGCATGTCGTAAAAACCGACAGAGGGATTGTGTCCTCTAACATGATGGGCTAATGTTATGGGCGATAGGCTGATCCCTTATAAAGAAAGAAAGAAATAAAGAAAGAAATAAACATTTATTACTTCCGGGCACCACAGACACAGACAGACAGGTACATTACATTTAACACAGGACAGAAACCACACGGAAATCAATAAGTACATAGACAAAAAAAAAATATACCAAAACAAAAAGAAAAACAAACCAAAATCATAAAAACAATAATAATAAAACTAAGTATTCTAAATGCAACGCACTGACGGCCCGATCATCTGCGGTGGAGTCCGGAATAAAAGGACCTCGCTCAGCATAAGTCGCGGCATGAGCCGCGACGCTGGTATTCTGCGGGCCCTGCATTATCACCGTAAGGTTCGTCATATCCAGCTTACGACATCGTATCAACAGTGGCTGCAAGTTGTCTTTGATTACTTGTAGCTCTGCCCACCCCATTAGGGATTACGGGCGTGAGTTTATGTATGTATGTAAATAATATGAAAGTTCGCCACCAAACTTGGCACATTTTGATATTCACCCTTATACAGGGTTTTAGTGACGTCGTAACGAATACTAAGGTAGATGATTCAGACCATGATTCTGAGGTGATATCAAGTGGAATTTACCGTCGCAAAATTCATGATCCCTCAAAGTTTTCGTTACGTAGTCACTAAGACCCTGTGTACTTCAAGCCCATCTTTCCTTCAGAAGGTACTTTAAGCCGTCGGTCTGGGAATTGACACAAGTCAGTCATCTCGTCACGAGATCTACCAGAGGTATTTATCGTTGGGAAAATCTAGTCTTTTGTCTAGTTTCCAAACACACAAAACTATGATCTGCTTAATAGCTACTTAGTAAATAGTAATATAACATGCTTAATAGAAAGAAAGAAAGAAAGAAGATATTTATTCGGCAAAAAATACATAATTTAAGTTAGTAATTAACAATAGAATTATAAATAATGCCGAAACGGCTGCAGCTCAGCAAATGCCATTAAAAAAAGTTGTTTATTTCGGATCAAAAAATTACATCCATAATAATATTATGTTAGTAAAAAGTGACTTATGAAACTATTGTTAGTAATGAAATTCTATTTTGCACGCATTCAAGACCATCACGAGAACGGGTTAGTTCCCGTGGTTGTCACCCTACGCACAAAACAAAGCGGCGATGTGTATCGATCAGCTAATGTCTTCAGGATGCTGTTGGGGTTGGAGCTGTAGCTAGATTAGCTAGTAAATAGTAATATAAAATGACGTCATAGCATCACGCCTGTATCCCCGAAGAGGTAGGCAGAGGTATGTGTAGTACACCCTCTCGCCAGCTATTTTTAAGTCCCATGTAGGTAAAAAGGGGTAAGCCATTACATAGCTGGAACTAGGATTGACATAAGGTGAAATGTTAATTCCATTAAACGTATTTACTTCAATTACGCTGTCTTTTTGCGTGATTGTTTGCAACTGTAGGCAACAGTGTATAAAAGTGGGCACGTCAGCTAGCCAAATGCTTCCTCATGTTTTTGGTGTTCCACAAGGTAGTGTCCTGGGACCTACGCTATTCATTATATACATGAACGATCTCTTGAAACTGACCTTACCTAGCACGGAGGTGATTTGCTACGCTGATGATACAGTTATTTTGTTTCGAGGCAACTCCTGGGATGAAACATATAGACTTGCTGAAACGGGTTTGGGAATTGTTGCAAATTGGCTAGATAGGAATTTACTAACACTAAACGTCGCTAAAACAAAATATATAGCTTTCTACAAAACCAAAGCATCAGAGCCGCCATTAAGATCATTACAGCTACACTCAAGCACTTGCCTTCCTTTTCTTCATAGCAATATTGACTTCACATGCAATTGCAAAACAATAATACGAGCCACTACTATCAAATACCTTGGTATTCTGATAGACGAATGCATGTCTTTCAGGCCACAAATCTCAGCACTTGCTTCTCGATTGAGAAAAATGATTTATATAATGAAATCTCTGCGGCATTGTGCCTCGAAGGACATGTTATTAACGGTGTATAAAGCTCTTGCACAATCCTTAATCACATACTGTATCGGGGTTTGGGGTGGGGCGGCTAAAACAATACTTATAGAGGTAGAGCGTGCGCAGAGGGCTATACTCAAGGTGATGTTGCAAAAACCTTTCAGGTTTTCTACTGACTTACTTTACAACGAATGCAAAGTTCTGCGGGTGCGCCAGTTGTTCATGTTAAAGACTGTGGTTGCAAGACACAGAGCTGTTCGCTCCTCACCTGAGTACGAAGCGCTTCTGCAGCGAAGGATTTTTAGAGTTGCAATTCCGACAGTTAAAACTACTTTTGCTAAACGTCACCCACATTATCTTTCCATCTACGTATATAATAAAATTTGCCACAAACTCCCGATTAAATCGATGTCCCTCCGAGAGACCAAAAAAGAAGTTGAGACATGGTTGCTGAGTCAGAACTATGACAAAACGGAGGAATTGATGCCAAATTCATAATTACGGGATCACATAGAAATACACACTCACACACTCACACACAAACACACACACACACACACACACACACACACACACACACACACACACACACACACACACACACACACACACACACCCACATAGACACTCCTTCTAACTTTACTATATATTATATACATATTATATTTTTTCACATACCAGTTTCTTTTGTACGTTTAAATGTTTCATCTGTTGCTTCTGGATAAGTCCGAACAAAACCAAACAATGTTAATTTTTTCGGGCCCCTGCGATACAGGCTTATGCTTAGTGCAGGGTCCGCTGTGTTATCTGTCTATAATGTAGATTTTCTGAAACTACCTCATAAAACCAGTTTTTTGTAACAGATTACTTTTGTAAATCTCTTTTTTTGAAATAAATATTTTTCTATTTTTCTATTTCTATTTTCTAACTTATGGCTAAGGAAACTGATTCTTATGGCCATTTAAACCATTGACTTTGCGTATGTACGGTTACGAGCATTAATATATAGACTTTGGTACCATGTCACATTAACTTTTTTGACAAATTGAACTGTAAGTCTCACTAAATGTCAAATATGTTAGTGCGACAGAGTCCTAAAGTGGGTACATTATATTGCTCATGACTGTATGTAATCCAAAGTGTGCAAAAGTTACGATCTATAAAAGGGCCCTCAAGGTTAGCCTTGGTTAGTTTCGTAAAGATTACGAAGATGCGATTTTAATACGTTAGTAATTTAACTGTTCTATTGTCACGTTTTGTGTGTCAAAATTGTTTTTTGACCTTATACCCTACAATTTTATAATATCTACGCGCCTATTGTGTAGGTATCAGTGATTGTGAATGATAAAATATCACAAAAATACTAAGTAGATGCGTAAAAACCAATGTGTTTAATTAATAATTACAATTGGCTGGAAGAAGAAAGAAAGAAAAAAAAGAAACATCTGGTACTTGGCAGTTTTCGGATAAGTATTTTAGAAAATTACAAAAGCTTTTTTATACCTCTAAGAATATTTTATTTTCTCAAAAAACTTTATATAAGATTTTAATTAAAAAACAAATCAACATAATTTACCTCGCGTTTTCAAAATTTCAAATTTTTATATAATAGAAAAAAAAAAACATATTTTTCTTCATATTGAAAACGGTTGGTGACGTGACATTTTTCCCAGTGACGTCACATTTCAATAAACCTGACAGATCATTTTTATTTCGTGAAATGTGACGTCACACGAAGCTCAATCGCGCCCATGTTTCGGGCCTTGTAATACACAGATATAAAATCGCATTCTTATTTTGTAAACATATAATATTAAAAAAGGATCTTAATAAGAAAAAAACTCTGTATCATACTATTTGCGCAAAAGAGGTTAGGCGATGCATTGTATCTGCCCTGCTGTTCGTTAGACCATGCGTAAAAGTACGAAGATTTGATAACGTCGTCACTAGGAATCGTACCCGGACCCTCAAATCATAAGCCGAATCACCAGCCAGACCACAGAGGTTGTATAAAAGGTACGTGGAAAAAACTTAACAACGCCATCTACCGTGTGTTTGGGGAACGTCGATTGGAAAATCCCTCATTGAAATTGCATGGATTTATTAATTAAATGCAATTCATGGATTGGGGCTTTTCCATCTATGTATAGATGGAAATCTTAGAGGTACATTTATAGGAGCCCATCTTATTAAATTATCTATTATTATTGTATAATACAAATCTCGTGGTAGAGTGACTAGTCCACATGTGTCATCGCGAAGGGATTTCCCACATATCGACTAACATCACGATTAGATATTTACAATATAATATAACAGTATAATACATTATTATACTTAATCCGAAAAAAAACCATATTATTGCAATGCGATTTGCAGTTTCTTAGAAATGCGTAGACAAACATAGGTACATACAAACTTACAGACAAATTTACACACGAATATACATACAAACGTAGATATAAACGTACAAACATATATACATAATACCACTAACACAGTCACCTGTGAAATTTGATACAAGGGTTTAGAAGCTTACATAGGCGACGAATGTTGTGCAGTTGAAAGTTGAAAGAAACAAAATAATAAATGTCTCTTTCTTTCTTTCAATAACAATATAAAAACATTACATTACATTACATACATTACATTACATTTTAATTTATTACAGATTTATGAAAGGTCTAGTTCCTTACAGAAACGGCTGCCAATTTGACCTTCCGGGGGCTCATTATTGAGTTAATATCAAGTGGAGTTTTTCATCGCAAAAGTGTAGAATTGAAAATAATAAAAAAAAAAACTAAAAAAATGACATGAATTTTGCGACGGAAATATCCACTTGATATTAACTTAGAATCATGGTCTGAACTGTAACTTGTCGTATGTGGAAATTAAAAAAAAACTTATTAACCCAATTTGTATGTGTACATACGCATACTATAATTTATGTTTCAACTTACCAGCACAATTTTTGACTTCCGCATTTGAAACACCATTATACCTTTGTTGGTTTTCGTTCGCATCATCGGCTGTTTAATTGTTATTCTTATTGAGTACCTCATCAAGGCTGAGTACACCAGGAAGACATGATCTTATTGTGTGTTTGCTTAGCTTCGAAATAATCTTTAACTGAATGTTTTTTAATCATCATCATCAACCCATTAACGTCCCCACTACTGTGGGCACGGGCCTTCCCTATGGATGGATAGGGGTTCAGTCCTTAAACCATCACGCGAGCCCAGTACGGATTGATGGTTATTAACGACTGCTAATGCAGCCGGGACCAACGGCTTAACGCGCCTTCCGAAGCACGGAGGAGCTCGAGATGAAAACTTTTTTTGTGGTCACCCATCCTATGGCCGGCCTTTGCGAAAGTTGCTTAACTTCAACAATCGCAGACCGAGCGCGTTTACCGCTGCGCCACCGAGCTCCTCACGGTTTTTTTAATAAACATTATTTATTAAAATACAAATAGGAATAGTACCAAAGTATCTGCTTACTCCGATGGGAAATAGGCGTTAGTTTATGTAGGTGTTTATTTATTAAAATAATGTGGTTTCCAGGATTTGGCAATAGGCTATTACAGTTTATTATTGAAACTTTCAAGGACAGAACGTCTAGTGACGTTCCGATCCCAATGTGTCATATTACCTATTATGACCCATGATCTCTGTCCAGGAAAGGGTTAAGTAATACAGTTCATTCAAATATTTGTGTGGGGTTTTATTATAATAACCAGCAGCGCTTCCTACTGTTCAACCCGAACATGTATCCGAATTCCAAATATGATTTAACCTGTGGTAGGGATAAAAAAAAGAAATAAAACGACTTCCTGTTTAACCATGTAACTATAATGGTGGTTTTATTTTACTTCCACAAAATTAATTAATTAAAATCAGTGAAGTTCATTATCAAACTTATCTTTGTGCTAAACACCTACATCTCTAAACAATTATACTGCTACCCCATGTTGGTATAATCATTGTCACTGATACAATAATGTACAAGATTTTGTCTCTCATAGACATTATAGTATTATAACAGTACGAATTATAATAGTTAGAACGTAAATAGGCTGATGATGATGATATAGGAGAAGATTGAAACACGTTGCTTTTTACGAATATTTATTCTAGTAAGTACTTAAACCTATCATAAAATATCACAATATGAAATATTTCATTACATAATCTAGTGTAGAGAGATGTTTAAATTTATTAAACTATTAAGGGCTATTTTTAATTTCAATTCACGGGTATAATCCTTATTAATAGGTAGGTAGGGATAGAGCCATATAACTGAATACTCCAACAACTTTTACTAGGTACGCATATTTTTCTTACAAATGGAATTATATTTAGTTGTGGAAGAAGTATATATAATATACGCATATGCCTCACACCAGTGGGTTTTTTTACCTTTGATGGGTTTGCTCTTGGCCCCAGACTTGCCCGTAATCATTAACGAGGCCTAAGATGGAGCTCGCTCGCAGAAGGTGCCTGTTCACTCTGGCCTTGAAATAACCCGTTATATGCATTCGAAAATACAGAAGACGACAGAGAATTTCACTCCTTAGGGATGTGATAAGCTTGTTATTACATTATATATCTACTTATATAATAATATTTATCAGCTTTTATTAAAACCATTAAGTCTTATTTAGTCCGAGCTATTAGATTCTCAGGGGCATTCCTTCACACCACATTTACATTTAATAAAACCTAGATATAGCATAATTAGAATAGTAAACTTATTCCTTAACTGTTGCAAACCAGAGGAGTTAAAAAGGCCATATTGAAGCAATTAGTATAATAGGTATCAAAGCGAAGCACTGCATTTTGGCATAGTAACGATATTGCTATTTGACATTTATTTGTTGACATGATGCCCCTACTGTGATTGCACATAATGCAGTATTGGTTTTTAGATGAATTGCTCCAATGTGGCCTGTTTAGACGGCTAAACGGCTCTTAGGATACGAATAGAAAATAGCTTACCATTCTGATTATAAAATATCTAAGTTGCTTACAAATTAGAATTTAACCTATTTGCTCTAATCGATGGACAGTTGTCTAAACGAGCCATCGATGCCGAACAGCTCATCGTAGTTGGTCGGTTTCCCTGGTCTTAGAGCCTCGTTTGCTTTGATCGACTCCTGGGCCTTGAACCAGTCCTTGTAGTCGGCTAATTTCTTCATCCAGGCTTCTGTAAATAGAAAAAAAAACACAAAATGACTATCGGTTATTTTCAATACAGAATCATTGTAGTAATCTTGTTGAAAATTTAATTGTAGAACACGAGGAGTCATGGTGGGCAGAGACACAAGTAAGGCAACCTCTTGGTCTAAAATGGTCGCATTCATGCAATTCATTTAAAAAGCGATATTATAATATGACCTTTTCGCATATAAAAGTGAATGCGCAATGTGGCCGTGTTAGGTCCCCTAAAGCCACTCTGATATTCGTTCCGGTTTATCGTTTTTTGAAAGACAATACTCTATTTCAATATCTTTCAACAGTAATACCGACTATATTGCAGTGCCTGAACATGGATATGATGCTTGTGGCAAGTTACTTTGAAAGAAACATTTGCAGGCACATTTCAGAGGGATTAAAAAGGCCACATCACAGCAATTCCTATAAAAAGCAATATTGCAATTTTCCATTTCCGCATATAAAAGTGAATGTGCATTGTTAACAAAATTAAATATCAAAAAGCAATATTACTTTTTTAGATGAATTGCTTCAATGTGGCCTTTTTAACCCCCCTGACAGGTATAAATAAAATAATAATGAAATGTAATGTGTAATGTATATTAAATATACAAGTTTTATATCTTAATCCAAGCTTTTGTAATTTCTACCTACATACAAAGAACGCAAGTTGGCTAAGTCAAGGTCGGGTTTCGTAAGGAGATTAGATAATTACCCTGAGGTCATACGTGTTTGGGTTTATGGCTACTATGAATGGGTGTGTGACCTTGGGAAAGTAGACCATCATGGCGGCTTAATATTAGAAGTTGTTGTTAACATTAGTATTGATGTGTGTGGGATTGCAATGACTATTTCGAATCGTCGATTATGTCGCGAACTGGCGTAACTGCATTTTTTGACGAAACTGATTTGCACAATTTACAATTGTTATTAAGACACAAACCACTTTAGCAAAAAAATACAAATACGACAGTTAGCAAAGTTTACATAACATAACATACACAGCCTATATACGTGTTTCGGAGGGCACGTTAAGCCGTTGGTCCCGGCTATTAGTCGTAAAAACACCTCCACCAACCCGCAGTGGAGCAGCGTGGTGGAGTATGCTCCATACTCCCTCCGGTTGATTACGGGGAGCAGTGGGACGTATATAGTTATCAAAGTTTACCACGTAATAAATTATACTGTACTGGAGAACACGAGACTCAATTAATTTTAGAAATAAATATTCTATAAAGTACATTTGACTAGCCCATTTGGGAATAACGTCGTAAGGTTATGTGTGTCTCGAAGTTTTATTTTGTTAAAGGTGTGTGCCCACTACAGTGTATCATATTAGGACCCCGGCATGGACAAAAAAATATTCTCTGTATGATGAAGTTCTATGGCGCCACGCCGACTAAACCGTTCCGTCACCGAGGAACACCGTAGCGTACACACCGTATGCATGGACTGGCCAGAATTCCCGGTACATACAGGGTTAGAACGGGGTTGCTCCGTTGCAGTGGTCATAGTAGCATCCGGCACGCGCAGGTCCGTGCCTGACACCGTCCTAGCACGGTCCTAGTGTAATGGGCACAGGCCTTAACAGTTTGCCACTACACATTGTGTGAAACGCCTGAATTTATTAAAATTTATCCGTATCAAAATTTCTGGACATGGTATAATGAATGAAAAAGCAAGATTGTGTTCAGTTACTTACCACCACGGGCATGTCGTAAAAGCAATTTTCGACCGACTTTCACTTCGACCACACTTCCCGCACACAGTAGCCCGTCTTAAAACTAGGCTTACTTACTGTTAATTTCGTCCAAGGAGCCGCCGTAGCCACCATATTCTTCTGGCAGGATTTCCTTCGGTACATGCTCGTACAGTGTCTTCACGTCCGTATGGATGAAGATCTGCAAACAGTGAAGGCATTTTGATGAGAAACTACCTTTTTTTATAACGTGACTTATTGTAGATTTGCCGCTTATGGCATTAAGTTCTTGCCCGGAGAAATGCGCTGAGAGTTCTCACCTGGTGAGAAACTGAAGACGTTGTGCAAAGGATGAGGGAAAAGTATTCCAATTTTCAAAAAGCTGTTTTGTTCTCACCTCTGTCGGAGAAGTTGAATGGAGCATGGTATGGGCACGTAATGAGGAGGGATGAAAGGCATATAACGAGGAAAGTTATGAGTGTGAATTTGGATGGATATAGAGGTAGGAGACGACTAAAGAAAGAAAGGATAGATTGGGTGAAGAAGGATAGTGCGTGAAAGATGTGTGATGACAATTGACTGATGGAAGAGGAATAATATATCTTGTGCCGATCCCACTTAGAGTGGGATACGGACAGAAGGATTTGATGCCACTGCTGGGCAAAGGCCTTCCACATCTACATATTTCCAGAGGTCCATTCTGTTGTATATTGGTTAAGCTTTATAAAGTGCTCTATATAAAATCAACGTACCCTATTCTTGATCTTCTCCTTGAGGAAGGGTTTCACCAGGTTGACCACGGTGTCTATGATGGGCGAAGCATTGACCACGTGGACTTCCTTCAGCTTCACGGGGTACGCTTCCTGGAATTATTACAACAATCTACTTTATTATAATTTCCACAGGGCCTGTATTAGCACTTACTGGCGCGTTGTTTGGAATACAAAACTTTTCATATAAAAGTAAGTGCGCAATGACAACAAATGTCAAATAGCAATATTGCATTTTAAGATGAGTTGCTTCAAATTGGCCTATCTGCTGACACAGTTTGTCAGCAAATGGTAAAACATGCACTTATTATTTTATTTTACAGTAAAGATAATAAAAACATGCAAAAGTGAGTCTTATAAGTACTTATAAAAGCTGAATAAAGACGTTTGTAATATAATTAAGCTGTTATTGATTAGAAGCATGTTCAATATAAAAAAAAACTTAAATAAATGATTATAATTTTGGTTAAAATTATTACTTAAAAATTACATAATATTTACAGATAACTACTACAAAATAATGAAAAATAAATGAAATACGCACCGTAATTCCGCATTTATATCAAAGATAGCTAGTTATTGTAATAAGTGTTCATAGACATAACATTTACGTGAAAAGTGCAATGTTTAGAATATCAACTGAGCTAAATTATTAGATAATTACTACGTGAAAGAAATATGCAAAGTGAATTCTACCAACGTAATAAGAGTGGCGATTTCAGAAGCAAATTCATTGATTGACTAATAATTTAAATGACTGGTGGACTAGGTGACTGGTTGAATGTTCAGAATTTCTACGCCTACCTGAACACAAATCAAGAACTTCTTGACAGCTGAAGGGGAAATCTTGCCCAGATGGCTCGGAGCCACTATACTAGCATCCAGAATGTAAACGTCACCAGCCACTCCCTCTACTTCTTCAGCGAGTCTGACATCACCAATCATCATCGCCACTTTGAAGGCATCGTTCAACTGATTCGTGTCTAAGTTCTTGTCCAAACCTGAAATTATTGGAAGAAATTTCTTTAGTTTCACGAATATAACAGTTTTAAAGTAAACAAGACACTTCACTGGGAGTCCATCGAGGGTCCAGAGAACACCACTCACCTACACCTAGAACAAATATTGGTCTTGTTAACACGTAGTCAAGTCTGATATTGGAATTTCAGCGATTTTGCAGAAGCTTTCGATTACATACTGCTATCGCTTATCAAACCTCTTGTAAAATCCGGCCTGCGTTCTTGAGTGCTATTGTGCCGAAGATGCCAATAATAAGTTCCTGTGTATCAATTTACTACTGTAAGGGTTTGGAACTGTTGAACCGCTGTCTTGAGTGCACCCAGAGTGTAAGTTACCCACCAAAGTGTTTTGAATCATCATCAACATCAATTTTCGATTCCAGTACAAGGTCACTGGAAAACATTGTCAATGTTTCAGACTGATCCTTGCCATTTGGAAGTAAGAAAAAGTTCTCTTCGGATATGTGGAATCGGTCGTCGGATGGATAGATATTATTGAAGGATGCAGAACTTGGACATATTTTGGTAGTGATGGAGAAATAACCTGGATATGGTTGAACTAGGAAGTAGGGAGTTTGTGAAGGGAAGTGTAAAAGAATATAGGTGATCTTTGCTTGCGGGAGAAGTTGTAAGCAAGATTAAATTATTATGGTAGCTCGACTGTTAATTGGTTCACCTACTATTCAGGCGAAGGGCATTCAAACTCAGGTCAATATTTATTATAGTTTGACTTTAAGCTCAAAAGTTAACATTGGTTTTTCAGGTAAAGTATTTATCCTGAGGAAACCTGCAAAAGCTTGAGACAAAAGAAGCGTTTGTCCATTTTACCGAGGCTCGCTGGGTTTGCGTGGTGAGATGTGGCTTGAATCAATATTTTAGTAGGGGAGGCCTATGCCCAACTCAGCATGTGCGAGGTTGATGCACTGATGATAAATTCAAGATGCAGCGAGACTTCATGTAAGCATTTGTTCCCTATCCCCATGCCAATGATAATTTTGATTGACTACATGCAGGCTTTCTGAACATTTTCAAGAGGAATGTAAATGATATCAGAAATTACGGTTAGGCGTTAAAAATGGCGTTAATGAACATTATTTGTGACACGTACCTCTACAGATGGTTACTCTGCGGCCATTTGGAGTCAAACCAGGCATTGGGGGTCCTTGACTGAAAATTTAAAGTTGAATTTATTTATTATTATAGGTGAGGCAGATGCAATATATTTTTAATTTTTCTGTGTAATTACTCAACAAAATATTTGATTTTGTATACAGCTGTACCTGGGTACTTTCGTGGTTTAACTGGTTTGCAACTAAGTCACCTACTTTATTATTATTTTCTATAATTATAGTTACGCAAATAGGTACTTAAATTGGTTTTCATCGATTGATGCATTCCTTATACACACTACTGAATGCATTTAAAACATAGATAAGTGTTCTATAAAAATACTTACTGCAAATTCCATTTAATGGCAATCACGTAATCTCGTAAAGATATTGGAAAAAGTAAAAGTCCACTCACGCTCTTGTAGCCAGATCATGGAGTTCGGGTCTGGTGATGTCCCTGTTGGTGAAGAACTCCGGACAAGCGGCGCGCATTGTGAAGTACATGTCCAGCTTACGCTTGGTCTTCTCCAGGGAGAAGCTGCAGCCGCGGAGGAAGGTCATGATGCGGCTGTCATCTGGAATATTTTAAGAAAGAATTAAAATTTGAGATTTTGTGTTGTATAAGAGTAAAGAAGTAGTTTCTTTTATCGTGTGGGTTGTGAGGCGGATGACCTCATCAACCCTGGTGTCAGGGTTATTATTGAGCAAAAGCCCCTGATATGGCTGAATTAAGTACTATAATACAAATATCTTAATATTATATTATCCTATCTTGATAGTCATCATTTAAGATTACTAGAGATTAATATATTATTATTACTTAATTAGGTTCCTAGTCAATTTGACTTCCTTACTACTGCTTCATGAGGACTTAAGAGTTAGGGATTCATGGGATTTTATAATAAGGAATCTTTCGGAAAAGTTTTGGGATCTGAATTGTGCTGGGCAAGGTTCCAAAATACATAACTTAACCTACCCCAGTTATCGGGCAAATGCGGCTGCTTCTTCATCCAGTCCTTGATGATGGCCAGGTCCTGGTCCCTGGTGTCGACGTTCTCGTTTAGCTCCACCCTGATTTTCTTCCACATCTCCCCCGAAGGTTGCACTAGAGTTGCAGTTGTCATGTTTGATGCTCTGAAGATAAAGAAAGGTAGGATTGTTATAAAGAGTTTCAGATTGCTTAAGGATTAATAGGCTTTTTTATTTGAGGAAGGTATGTTTTTCTGTAGATTTGGGGAGAGAGTCCGAGCAGTTATACAATGCATGTGTGCCCTGGCACGCACTGCTGGGCCGATATACGTAGCTGCTCACTCCACAACTTTCACACTTCCTATTTACTCTTCTGCAAACCTAGGGTGAAATGTTATTTACTAGATACCACTGCAGGCCACATTTTCACTTACCATCAACCCTATTTAAAAAAAAAAGAACATGGTCAATCCTTTTATACGTGATAAGGTTGTTGCCTCAGACATAGAGAGTTAGTAGATACGTAACATTTTTAGTAACATCTTGAAGAAAAAATAAGGTAAAATAAGTATTTTCAAAGTTGAACGTACTGTAAAGAATTTTAAATAAACACAGTCAAGTTGCAGTGTATTATACATAATGTCGGTAGTGTAGGCTGTTTTATCATTTTAAATCTTTTAAGTTTTCCTTGTATATAATTATAATGATGTTACCACGTAAAATCTTTAAGGCCGTTCTGTATCCATTATTTATTAAATTGTAAATATGTACCCTATAATGAGGGATTTTCTGTTTTTTTTTTTTTTTTTTCCTAGCTGCTGGATAGATGGCGTTGAACTTGGTAGGTTACTGCAGGGAAAAAAACGTTAATTAAGTATTTCAGGGGGGTTAAAAAGGCCACATCGAAGCAATTCACCTAAAAAGCAATATTGCTATTCGACGTTTGTTTGCGTTTACTTTTATATGCGCAAATGTCATATAGCAATATTGCTTTTTTAGATTAATTGCTTCGATGTGGCCCTTTTAAGCCCCTTGTTTTTCTTCGATGAAATTTTAAAAACAAATCAAAACGTATAAACGTATAATAAACTATAAATAGTTATATCAGCATAAGAACGTGCTTATACTAGTAATGCTTTTATAATAGTTACGAAGAAAATTTGCTTTCTTTCATTTCTATGACATAGGTTAAAAGGACAACATCTATAAAGTTCAAAGATTGTCCTATTTCACTGCAGGGAATTTACTTCATGCTTATTTTAGCCGAAGAAACATATTAGGTACCTGTTTTGCATAACGTGTGTGCAGAAATGGGTTCGGCGAACTTTACATGAAGTAAGAGATCTTAGCGTATATCTCGTGGACGCAGGTTAAAGCACCAGGCAGATTTGTGTCGTTCTTGTGAGCTCAACCGGTTGCGATTAGGGAGCGTGGTACAATTATTCAGGACGTTCGAGTTCTATTGACGATGCGATCTCAAGTAATTCTGACACTCTTCTTCTGCTATTTTGTGGGTTGTGAGGTGGATTACCGACCACATGAATAATGGTGACAGGGTTATTATTGGGTCGTCAAAGGCCCCTGACATGACTCATGTAACAACTACTTATTTACATCGGTAAGTAGTAACCGGGTAACATGCCTTCTGAAGACGGATCATCTTAGTTTCGGACAATCGGTTGATCAGCTGCAATGTCCTAACCAAACCAGGGTTTACAGTGCGTCTGGCGCTGTTTATGTTCTGACACTAAGGAGGGTCTTTTTTCTACTCCTGGAGGGTTATAATGGCAACATCGAAGCTATTCATCTAAGAAAGCAATATTGCTACTTATTTGACATTTGTTTGCATTGCGAACTTACTTTTATATGCGCAAATGTCAAATTGCATTATTGCTTTCTTAGATGAATTGCTTCGATGTGGCCATTTTAACCCCCCTGTTCTTCTTCTTTGCGAGTAGATGGCGATCGATACTAAATTTTTGCTGACCAATAATTGGCCACATTTACGGTATTGTCAGTGACTTCTTCTACTTATGTTGACCTCTTTCAATTGTATCCTGCCTTGGAATACTGACAAAGACTTTTCCTTTGGAGTCTTTATAGACGAAATATATACTGACTGCTGCGTCATGTTTGAGTCATGCGTCGCTGCGATGTCGAAACGAAAAGGCAAAAGATGATAAGTCTGCCCTCGCAGAACGGCAACCGCGCCGCTGCTTCGAGGGCTTTGGCCATTAACCGTATGATATTTATCCACGTAGATACCATTCGCTGCGTCTATTGGTCGAAAACCTTGATATAATTTGGGCCGCGCGCCGGTATTGCCGTGCAGAGCTTGCTGGTATCTCTTGTATACATGCTACCTTCAACTGTCACATTTTGTTATTGGTGCGACCGTGGTTGCACCAACATGGTGTTCTAGTGAGATAGGGTTCTAACTTTAAAGTACATTTCAAGCAACGCAGTTCCAATCTGGTAGTGAAAACAGGAACCCCGAAACAAGTCCATAGAGCTCGGGTTATGGTGATCTAAAAAGTGCGACCTTCGAGGTCAAGGCCTTGACGTCATTAAAGGTTACACGTCATCCATGCTATGAATTTTCTAGACAAAGTCCACAAAAACTAGAAGATAAACGGATATTTAAACAAAGGTGGATTCTATGTTACTTGAGAAACCGGTTTAGTGCCATAATGACACGTGCGTTATTCCATACATAATTTAGTTGTATTTATACTGTCGCTATATTGACATTTAGTCGTTTGAACTTGATTTTTTTGATGTTCTAATGATGTTTAAGGGGTTTCCCCATGACGCTTCTGGGTTTTTAATACATACATAAACTCTCGCCTATTTCCCACCGGGGTGAACAGAGACTATGGAATTCCATTTTCTTCGATCCTGACATACTTCTCTTGCTTCCTCCACATTCATCAATTGTTACATACACGTACGCTGATCTGGCTGGACGCAGAACATCTCTAGGTCTTCCTCTGCCAGCTCTACCACGAACCCTCGCTTTATATACTGCTTTCGTAATCCTATTATCCTTCACCCACTTTATGTGTCCAAACCAACTTAACATTCCCTTCTGAATCTTAGTCACTATATCGTTTTTTACACCAAATATTTTTCATATCACATTGTTTCTCACTCTGCCACTCAATTTAGCACCGCAGATGCTACGCAATGGCTTTTTAATAATATTTAAAAATAGTAAACGGACTTGACGAACGTAGTAAATGGAATAAAGTGTTTTTCGACAAAAAACATTAAAAACACTTTAATTAATTAATTCGCTTCATGAGGTATGATTCGCCTAGCAGTGGGACCATTGTTTACGTAATAAGAGTAAAAATGTTAGATCATACTTAGAGGTACTCAAGCAAAAAACCGTTTTTTACAATAGTAAATGTTTCATAGTAGTTTTTGCTCGATTTCGCAACTCGATCGAGTTTCGCAAAATCGGCTTGAAAATCGAATTCGATATTGATCATCCGTTACTGGCCAACGTAATCGGTTTGAGTGGAAACAGGGTTCCGAAGTTACATAACAATATTTTAAACAATTAAATAAGTGATTAGTATGCAGTGAAACTAGGGTCTATCCGTATAATGTATGTGAGTAGAGCTACAAGTAATCAAAAGACAACTTTGTCACGACGTTCTAAGATGTATATTATGATGAATCATTTGTACGAGTGTCCTCCTGCGGCCCAGATTTCTGGACACAGTTAAACAATGTGTTTTGAATTTTAAAAGGACTTTCGGCGTTAAGGCCACTTAATAAGATGTGGTTCGCTGTCTGGCTGTGTAAAAGCGCAGTGACCGAGTGTTCCTTTCGGTAGCGGGAACTTTTGTTATATTTAAGTTTGTATGAACTTCACAGTTAAGTATTTATAGGAACGTCTAGCGTCCTGTGTTGTGGATTTTCTTGCACCAATACTGGTTGATACTCTGCAGCAGTTTAAGGCTGGTTAGACGTTCAAGAAAAAATACCTCTATAACACATAACATAAACAGCCTATACGTCCCACTGCTGAGCACAGGCCTCCCCTCAATCAATTGGAACGGTATGGAGGATACTCCACCATGCTGGTCCCCTGGTGGATTTTTCGGTAAATAGCCGGGACCAACTGCTTAACCTAGCGGGAATGAAATAATTAAAAATGTATTTTTATGAAAATTGTCGATTCAATATGGGTAACATATTATTATTGAATTGAGTGAAGACATTTTTGATATTCTGTTTCAGAATGAAGCTCGGCGTGCCAATTTTATAAAAAAAAATATTTTCCGCTATTAGCTCGGTTAAAATATTCTTGGACTGACAAACTTAACCTATTAAGGTCTATAATATATATCCCTGGGATTTCAACCTTTTCTTTTAACCTATTTGTTGTTTCAACCTTTCTATGCGTGTTTGTAGTAAACCTGATTTACGTTAGCAAATATTGAACCTCAGTGTATATTGCAAAAGGTATACTATACAGGTATTTGCAACACATAATGTCAACATTTCGCCCCGAAGGTCGATTGCAATATTTCATAGAGACACGGCAGTGTGCTTGATACTTTCTGAATGACTGCAAAAACTTTGATGTTGTATAATAATGGAAATATGTTTCGTTTCTATTTGAAAAGATGGATGGTAATTTGCGACCGTATGTCTTAGTAAATGTTACATTATTAAATAGTCATATATGCTTCAACTCACGCCTATTTCCCACCAGGGTAAGCAGAAACTATGTAATTTCCTTTGCTTATATTCTGACACACTTCTCTAAATAAAATAAAAACACAATAATTTATTTAAATAGACACCAATAAAAAAGACTTCGTAAAATAATAATAAAGGCCTCGCAAGCCTCCTTACGGATGTTTCGTAAGAATTATTAGAAAAATTACAATGGATAATAATTATCTTTTATTGTAAAAGATTTTTAATAACAATTATTATTTTTCAAAATTTAAATGTAGCTAAAATTTTATTAAACTCGTGATCTGTTGAACAAAAATTTATTATTTTTTAATGACAAGCACAATACTCTTGTAACTAATCAGACTTCGTAACAAAAGTGGTGCAAGTTATCTCCTTATTTACTTGTGGGCTGTGGATCTAGCTACCCCATTAGGGACTATGGGCGTGAGTTTATATACATACATATGTACCTATGTAAATGATTATAAGCAGAAGGTATCTATCTGTACATGAGATCTAGTCATCCTTGTTCTGTGGGAAAATTCATTAAAAAAAGACAATAACATTTGGATGTGCGTTATTCTTGATTTCCTTAAGACCTCATTAAGTACTTGGCTGGACAAATGGGGAGCGTCAGGGGCTCGCCCTTATAAGGGAAAATCCCTGAATAGTTATTGGAATAGTTATTATTGTTTATTACATTTAGATAGTTAATCTCAGAGATTAAGTCCCTGATTCATCACTTACTGGGAAAGATAGCTTATCTAATGTATGAAATGTACTATTTGCCTGATTACTGAGTCATTGATAGATAGGCTAAATACATAGCTATATGTACCACAGATGAGACACAAAATGTGTTGGATTTCTTTCTACTAAGTTTATAATATTATTTTCTGTATGTATGCACATGTTAAGGTATTTATTTATTGTATGGGCCTTTGTAGTCGGAAATAAATGGTTTATTACTATTTTTATAGGCTGACAGAAGCCAGCATGTTCTTGTGAAAAAGGCCTTAAGTCTAGAAATTACATCGAACAATACTTACTTATCAAAGTTTGATACATATTATTAAGTTATTGTTCGTACTTGGATTAAAAATAGTCCGAAGGAAAGCTTTTTCCACACAGAAATTGGTGTAGATATAGTAGTTAGTGAGACTGCTTGTGAAGGAAGAAATAAATATATATAAGTATATACTCGCCCGCCGACGGCCTCTGTGGTCCAGTGGTTGAGCGTTGGACTCACGATCCGGAGGCCCCGGGTTCGATTCCCGATGGGGATATCACAAAAATCACTTTGTGATCCCTAGTTTGGTTAGGACATTACAGGCTGATCACCTGATTGTCCGAAAGTAAGATGATCCGTGCTTCGGAAGGCACGTTAAGCGGTTGGTCCCGGTTACTATTTACTGATGTAAGTGAGTAATCGTTACATGAGCCATGTCAGGGGCCTTTGGCGGCTCAATTATAACCCTGACACCAGGGTTGATGAGGTTGGTATTCTACCTCACGACACACACGATAAGAAGAAGAAGTATATACTAATCTCTATACATAAAATACATAATATATAATCTATCTAGTGTTACAACGCAAGGATTATGAAATAAGATGAGATGTATTGTGTCAGCGCAAGATCGTAACTTCATAACTGAGGTCATTAGGCCTTAAAATAAAACCGGATATCTTCGCTTACATTTAGAATATTTATAATTAAAATAAAAATTTAAAATAGTTTTTCCCGGAAATGAGATGCGTCTGCAACGATTGTCCTCGAAAAAGTAAAATATCAAATTGTAACTTAATGGATCCTTATTACATTACTTATGTCTTTGAGATTCATTCTTTCACTCGCTTAAGCTAAGTATTTCCATGATTTAGCTAGACATATTATTTGAATATTACGACATGAGCCTTTATAGGTAATAATTTCTAAAAAGAAAAAGTATAAACGATAATATTCAAGTTCTTAATTCAAAGTGACAATTTAAAACAAAGCTATGTAACTCATAAAATTAATGAATTCATTTTTTAAAATTGGAATGCTCACTCACTTGTTTCACTGCGCGCGTGGATTTCGCAAGATCGCGGGAGATCGCGCACCGTTCCGTCCTGTCGACCGAATAGTACTGACTTACCTGATCGGGCACATCTTGAGCAACGCTCTGCGCTTGAGTTTGTTGTCTGATAGACCTTGAAAGGTTGCGACATTGGACTTTAGAGGCAAAATGTTGTAAGTCATTTTTAAGCTGTTTCTGGGGATATTAGCCCAATTATTACGTGGGTTTCAATGATTGTGATGTATGAGTCATTTTGTTCGCCATTTTTTATGTTATTTACTTATAGATAAAACGTCACGTAAAATATACATCTGTTTTAGAATTATGAATACCTACCAACTGAGATTTTTATGCCAGCTGTCATAATAACCACGGTGGTCCTATTCTATAACATCTTCTCCTAATCATTTTATCTCCTGTTGGAATGTAGGGCTCGAATAACAGATTTCCACTCCTCGCGATCTTCTGCTGCCTCTGTTGCTTGCTCCCATGATATGCCGAGAGTTTTTAATTCCCGGTCAACCGAGCGTCGCCAGGTCTCTTTCGGACGCCCCCTTTTGCGTTTTCCACACGCACACCAGGTCAGAGCTCGTCGGGACGGGTGCTACACAGGTCTTCTAAGTGCATGGCCAATCCACCGCCATTTCCGGGATATCAGCATCCACAGTATTTTGCTCACTCAATCTCCACAGTTATGTGTTTGTAATAGATTTAGGCTAGAAGATATTTGCCGTAAACATTTATTAACAAACTCTTGGAGTTACTTACTTTTATTTCTAAACTAAGATTTTTACGTAAAATTTAACGGGATGCCATAAATGCAAGTATAGGATTTGTCTATGTCTATACACTATTGTACCAAAGGTTTTTATTGTACCAATATTTTCTGTGTTTTTATGAAAAATAAACATTTTACTTACTTACTTACTATGTAGTAGCTAGCTATACGTAAAGTAAGACTATGAGTAATTAATGTGTAGGTATATCAGTTGTTTCGTCTCTATTCCTAACTTCAGTTTCTTGAGTTACCACACTTTACCCACAATAGAAGACGTAAGTTTAGGTAATACCAAAATTGTAAAATCTATTTTTTATTTTTACATTACATAAACTGCATTGCCAAAGCTGTTTTGGCCGCCGCAGAAAGATTAGCTATTATCTAAATTACCCTCTTTCCCACTTTATACGCCACAAAATTAGTTTATTTTTTAAAATATTGCATTATAATGGTCTATGAGCGTTATTAGGTTGCATTTCTTGCCAAAATAGTTTTTAAGTTTCTTCATATTTCGTATAGCACTAATGTTCTTCGTGTGGTGACAAATTATGCCAGTTACTAAATGCCTAATTGCATTACTCTTCCTAAAGATGTTGTAAGAATTGTATGGATATACTAAAGCTGCGGTGGTGTAAGAACTTTAAGGTAGTACCGGATGGTTCCTGTAGGGCTGTAGGGAGTGGAATTCTTTGCCGTCTTCTGTATTTCCGAATGCATACCTATAACCCGGGTCCTTTCAAGGCCAGAGTGAAAAGGCACCTTCTGGGCGAGCTCCATCTTAGGCCTCGTCAATGCCTTCGGGCAAGTCTGGAGCCAAGAGCAAACCCATAAAAAATGGTTTTCCCAAAAAGAAATAGATGGTTCATATTTATTAAAAGAACATTGTGGGCAGGTTTGTTTGCATCCAATGAAAAAATAATGTACTTATTAAATGATTTATTACCATGCGCTTACGCATTTGAGCTCCTTATTGCTCGTCAGAGAACGAGGCAAAAAGCAATAACAAATGACAATAAACACCAAAGGTGACTGTCGGAAACAATGGTAGACGTTGTCAAAAGAGTAGCAGATGTAGATTTTTTGTCTACTTGCGTTGTAATTATGATTATAAATAGCAAACACGTGAAACGTACGTAATACGTATTTGGATATAATTATTTAAGTTGAAAATTATACTGGTTCTACGGTGATGGTAATTCATAGATCCAATTGGGTCGTGTCTTAGGTTCAAGATAAATTTTGAAATTCTGATAACTAAATAAAGACTAAATAACGAAAAACATTGTTTTAAGTTTACGCGGTTATTATCATAATTAAAACACATAATAACGGATTCTTACCGCGTTTAAAATGGGGATATGAGACTCCCGATATTTCGACACTGTTGCAAGTGCCATGATCACGGGAGTTCCTTTTTTCTATTCAAATTATTTATTGTAGCTTTTTATTATTATTATTGTATGTCGTTTACATATCTCGGACCTATGGAGTTCCGGACTTTTGGAAGGCGAGCGTGGGGCCGAAGCCAACACGTAGAGGCCCCTTAAGACAGTTTAATCTAAATGTGGTGTGACACCAACCGGCGATTATCCCTGTATGCACTATGGGAGAGCACCTTAAGACAATCCCCGGTTCGTGTAGGACTATTGCAGATTATGGGAACAAAGGGAACTGGGCTATTGGGTTGGGGGTTAGTGAATCGGGATACTGGAGCTATTGTATTGACCAATGTTAATAACTATTATTATATAGCTTTCACAGCAAACAACTACTTACTCAAATATGAGCACGTTTCAACAACACATGAATACACTCCTTTTCACAATACCCTAACACGCAATCAGAAACTTAGTTGACCTATAAGACAGTATTGCGAAGGAACCAAGTGAAGCAGCACGCATGAACGAAAGAGGATATTGCAATGCTAATTATCAACGATTCCTTTAAAAAGGATACAGCTGTGATATATGATGCATTTGTCCATCCGATTAAGCAATCCAAGGACTATAAAAGTTATGTAGATTCGCAACGTGTCTAACTTGATCATCTCCCTAGCATTATCCCGTTTTTCACAGGGTCCACTTACCTAACCTGAAGTTTTGACAGGTCCGGTTTTTTATAGAAGCGACTGCCTGACCTTCCAACCCGCGAAGGGAAAACCAGCCCAATACAAGTTAGGTCACATACCTCCGAAAATGCATTTCTCTGGAATGTGGGCTTCCTCACGATGTTTTCTTTCGCCATGCATTCCATTAGTTAAAAAATATATTTCACATTTATTGTAAGATTCACAATAATAATAACAGTGTGTCAGGATCGAAACAAATGGAATTTCATCATCTCTGCTTACCCCGGTGGGAAATAGGCGTGAGTTTATATGTATGTATGCCACAGAGACGACCAAGATTGTTATTGTTACTGGCAATAAATTTATTTTATTCTTATTCTTATTTCATATTCTGAAGTCGTTAATACTTGTTTGTATAAGTTTTTGTAAATTGAAGATACAACAGTAGTCAATTACGCGTGCTATTTTTAGCGCAATGCTTTTTTTTTTGACGTGACTTATTGTAGATTTGCCGCAGATCGCATTAACTACTTGACCGAACAAATGGGGAGCGATGAAGGCTCTCACCCGGTACAACATTTAAGACAACAGGCCTGAGGGTGCCCAGTTGAGCGCGACTCTCGGCTCAGGGCGTCGTCTGAGAGGAAAAATATTTGAAAGGAAGCGCAATGCATTTGAACTCATCATCATCATCATCATCAGCCGTACGACGCCCACTGCTGGGCATAGGCCTCCCCCAAGGATCTCCACGACGATCGGTCCTGCGCTGCCCGCATCCAGCGGCTTCTCGCGACCTTCACCAGATCGTCGGTCCACCTTGTAGCGGGCCTACCCACTGAGTGTCGCCCGACACGCGGCCGCCACTCCAGAATCCTTCCGCCCCAGCGGCCATCGGTTCTCCTCGCCATGTGTCCTGCCCACTGCCACTTCAGCTTTGCATTTCTCCGAGCTATGTCGGTGACTTTAGTTCTCCTGCGGATCTCCTCATTTCTGATTCGATCAAGCAGGGAAATACCAAGCATAGCTCTCTCCATTGCCCGCTGAGCGACACCGAGCCTCCTCACGAGACCCATAGTGAGCGGCCACGTTTCACTGCCGTAGGTCATCACTGGCAACACGCACTGGTGAAAGACTTTCGTCTTGAGACACTGAGGTATTTTGGATGAGAAGATATTCCGCAACTTCCCGAACGCTGCCCATCCGAATTGGATCCGACGAGAGACCAACGACGACCACGACAAGAGACCATGCTTCTTGAACTCAAGAAGCAAGGTTGTATGTGAATTTGTAGTTTGAGTGATCGCAGATTTCAGGATTTTGCGTCATTCTTCGATTCAGTGTTCTGTTATGATCTCAGTATAGATACATACTTTCATTGGCTTCAATACTGAATCGATTATAACTATTAGCGTCTTTCGAGCCCAGCGTCTGCGCTGCAGTGTCGGCAGCCGGCCAGCGCGCGACGACGACGCTCGAAAGACGCGAATGTGGGGGGTCCCTTACATGTCACATTTTTAAGTTCAGATCATTGTTTGATAGATCTGTCCAATAATAACATTTAAGCAGTATTACAAAATGAAACAACCCATTGGTATATAGTGAGTATTTATTTCAAAATGCTTAACAAAATAATCATAGACATGACTTTCCTTAACAACCATTTATTGAGCAAAGAACTTTGGTTGAAAACATTTCAATATAAGCACCAAAGTGAAATGGTAACTTGAATCAAGCGACAGTGAAGATGCAGCAACCTTTCAAATTTAAAAAGACATTATTGTTACCAATTGCGATAGAGAGCCGAGTCTTCTGAATTTGGTCAGGTAGCTCTTATAACTAGAATGCTTATTGATACCAAAAATATTCTTGACGAATTGGCTTTAGTCGAACACATGGTCGTATTCGAATAAAAATATAATGATGAATGTCATATTTTAAGAATTAGTGATTTATATACAAATCTTCCTAGAAAATGACTTATCGTTGAATAAGTTAAAAATATTGATGGTATAAATAGCAAAAGCCTCTTAATTTATACAGTACCAACTGAACCACTGAAACGGGGAGATTTAGAACAATTTACAAAGAAAACTTTAGGTGACTAATCTACATTCATAAACAGGATTTAAGTTGCAACAGTTTAAATTGTTAATCTTATATTCAAGAAAATAAAAACTCTGAACAAAAATTACATTGAAAGAACTTCCAACAGCAATGATATGATTAAAGATTCAGTTGTCTACTGCAAGAGTTTGAACATTGTAAGCCTAATCAATGACGAGCTGGCGGAAGGAGCCATCGATACCGAAGAGTTCATCGTAGTTGGTAGGCTTGCCTGGTCTGAGGGACTCGTCAGCCTTGATGTCCTCTTGTGCCGCAAACCAGTCTTTGTATTCTTCCATCTTCTTCACCCAGGCACCTGAAAGATGATAATTGTTAGGAGATTTTTCTTAGATGGAATCCAACACATCATTATGTGTGGTGTGTTTGTGTGTATCAGTTGGCTCGACCATTATACGGCTCACGGCCTATCACGTTGGTCTAACAGAATGCTCGGTGAGGTGTGGGTTAGTTCATCTTGAGATGCATGTTCCTTTGACTACCCCAATTGGGATGTAGTCGTGAACTTATGTAGAATGAAAAATTGGAGCTAGTTAATTCTAATAAGTGAGTTACACTTTAGGCGTTATGTAATGCTATTATCAAAAACACTATTACAAAGGTAACTCTTTAAAGAAATAATTATGAAACATATGAGATTTTCTTTTTATTAATTTGGACCTTTATTCATTTGTTCTGCTTGCTTGACCTACTCGGTTCGATGACATTTAAATATTATTGCCTGTTTTATTATTGCTTTCTTGAAAGATAAACGTTTGACCTAAGAAAGTGAAAGGTGAGAACAATTTCGTCATAAGGATATCCAGGTAGAGGAAATGTGAACTTACTGTGAAGGTCGGCCATGGAACCAGCATTGCCACCATATTCGGACGGCAGCATTTCTTTGGGTACGTATTTGTAAAGTTCACTGGTATCAGTGTGGAGGAAGATCTGAAATAAATTGATAGCCGATTGAGTATTTGCTCTTTAAAATAATTATGTGAATGTAATATTTAATAAAATTTAGCTGGTAAAAATAACAACTACAAATATTAGCAAATGGAACTAATACCATTACCGTGCTTTAGATGCCCAAAATTCAGGTTTCATTTGTGAAAACGAAATTTCAAAGATAACTTTAGCGAATAAGTACGAAATTAATTTCAGAAAGCTGTATTTTTTTGTTAGGTTAGGTTATAGACAAAACTTGTTGTTTTCTGATAAATATAAAACTTTTTTATCATAAAAGTTGATTATAAGCGTGTATTTTCCTTCTCCTTACCCTTTCTTTGATCTTGTCCTTGATGAAAGGTTTCACAAAGTTGACAATCTTGTCTACGAGGGGAGACACGTTGATCACATGCACCTCCTTCAGCTTAACGGGGTAGGCTTCCTGGTAAGAAAATAAAATTGAATTTGTAAATAATGATAACAAATTGGTTGTCAAAAGTGTCGTATACATTGCAATAGTGTAAGGTGTGTGAAATTAATGCTAAGATTATTATGCTGGTTGTTTAATAAAGAAGATCTGTACCGGTTCCCAGGTGGCATAGCTGGGCTGCATTGGGTGACGGATGCGGCAGAGACTTGGTTAGGGGAGCTTAAGTTGGATATATGATCTACGCAGGATATTTTACTTTTGTCTGCCATACGCAATAATAATAATAAAGAAGATATTGAAGGTAGCATGTCAGTTTATAATATCAAAGGCTATAGTTTTTTTTATGATTCAGTAACTTCTTACAGGCTTGGCGCGTGATAAATGACGTAATTCAAACCGAAAGATTGAATTCATTCCGCCTAAGTAGGTTATTAAAAAATCTCGAAAATATAACAATGTATATTGTCTTCATATTGTGATTTAATGATTATGAAGAAGAGATTGTGTTAATTATTTCGAGTTTCAAGGAAGTAGATCAAAACAAGCCATTATTATATTATTATTATTATAATTATGTGTATTATTATTATGTAGTTTATGTAGTCAAAAGTGTATTTATTTTTATATGCACAAGTATTCCCATGCTGCACTATCCCGCTATATTACCTAATATTCAATATCTCCTATACTTAAAGGTTGCCTGGAAGAGATTGCTACTTAGCAATAAGGCCGCCTATTGTACTAATTCTATTTCTCTTTTTGTATTTTGTTTTTTCCTGTTTGTGCAATAAAGTATTTGTTATGTTATGTTATTAACCGATGATCTCGTTGACAAAAGAAAACCCATGCTGGAATTCAGAAAAGGTGTTTACAAAATTGATTATACTAACTTGTACGCAAACTAAGAACTTCTTGACAAGAGTGGGGGTAAACTTGGCGAAGTGCGTGGGGGTGGCGACAGACGCGTCCAAGATGTAGACGTCACCAGCCACACCCTCCTTCTCCTCAGCCAGTCTCACGTCTCCCAGCATCAACGCCAGCTTGAAGGCATCCGCCACGTTCGGGGTAGTTACGTCTTTGTCCAGACCTGTTGAAACATGTTCGTGTGTGGTTGGGTATGGAGGTTAGTTTTCTTTTTCTTCTGATGAAATCCAGGTTGTAAGTCAGGTCTAAATGCGACCTTACTAATTCTGGTGTCAGACAGAAGACATGAGGGTTTCTGGCTGGATATAATTTGCGACTTCAGCAAATGCATAGAGCAAATATCTTGTAGGTGGTCAACCACCTACAAGATATTTGTTAATATGTACTAACATATCAATCAATATATGCAAAACAAATTTCACAAGACAAGTGTTGCTTGATTTTAGGAACTGCATTTCATGAAGCATATAACAAACTTCTTCTTCTGGTGTTAAGGTTATTACTGAGCCGCCAAAGGCCCCTGACATGGCTCATGTAACGACTACATACTTACATGAGTAAGTAGTAACCGGGACCAACGGCTTAACGTGCCTTCCGAAGCACGGATCATCGTACTTTCGGACAATCGGGTGAAGAGGCTGTTATGTCCTAACCAAACTAGGGATCACAAAGTGATTTTCACACCTTTCAACCTGGGGCCTCAATCGTGAGCCAGACCCACTGGACCAGAGAGCCCGTATTTGATCTGATTGAGATCCAATTTGATGTCAAGGACGTCATCAGTGATTATGTTAAAATTTTACATACCTCTCATGAGAATGACACGACGTCCTTCAGGAGTGAGACCGGGTAGTGGTGGCATTTGACTGCAAAAAGAAAAAAAATACTTATGTATTTTTATTTATTTAAATGACTTTTTAAATCAGGTTACTCTGTTTCTAAAGTATGATACTGCTCTGACCAATCTCTTTTATTACCACTACCGTTTCAGTAATGAACTGTATAATTAACATTACCTACATAACAACATAAAATCTAATTTAATTTTGTAGCAGCTTAGAATGTTCCGGAGAATAATTTACAAGATGATTGAGGTAAGCAAAAACTTTGAAATTCTAGTTATTATATAGTTTTTGGTTTGACTCTAGCGTCTTTTTGGTCTGATGTTATTGCAAATGTTGATAAAGTGTATTATTTGTTTTCGTCTGTCTGTTTTACTATTATTTTTTTAGCTATATTGGTATTCATCTATTGTGTCAATGGCATGGCATACTCTTTTTACCCGACTGTGGCGAATCAAAAGGAGGGTTATGTGTTTGACCGTTATGTATGTACGACCACGGCTATCTTCCAAACATCACTATTCGGAAGAATATCAGAGATTTTTTTCGTAGTCGGGTTATAGTTTTTAATCTTTTAACGTTCTTTCATTATGGGTTCATTTTGGGCGCAAGATTGGATATAAGTTTACTTTCACTGCTTTCGGACAATCAGATGATTCTGCTTGCAAAACCCTAAGTGATGACGTGTTATCGTGAGTTGTCTATTACTACTAGACTTTCGATGCTGTGCAGATTTCTTAAAATATTTTCTCGTTTATAATTTTGTACGATGTGAAAATGCCTTTATTTATTTTTAGCTGTGAAATACTTATAAAGTTATGTCATCGTGTGCCATGCCCCTTATACATATATTCGATCTACAATCATATGGATTGTGAGGTGGATTACCTAACCCATCAACCCTGGTGTCAGAGTTATTACTGAGCCGCCATAGGCTCCTGACATGACTCATGTAACGACTGCGTACTTACGTAGTAATAACCGGGACCAACGGCTTAATGTGTCTTCTGAAGCACGGATCATCTTACTTTTTGGACAATCAGGCAATCAGCCTGTAATGTCCTAACCAAACTAGGGATCACGAAGTGATTTTTGTGATTTGTCTCCACCGGGATTCGAACCCGGGACTTCCGGATCGTGAGCACAACGCTCAACAACTAGTTGTTGAGCCACGGAGGCCGACAGAGGTCACCTTTTTAACTCCCAATCTAATAGATCATCTGAGCTGTCATCAAAATGCCTTTGAAGAGCTGTATAATTTATTTTAATAACAGCTCATCAAATTATGCCATTCTACTGACTACGGTAATAATACTTAACTATAGCATCTCTAATTACACAACATGAGATGAAAAGATGGCTATCAGTATAATGGCCTATATTAAAAGGAGTAGTTAGTGTCAGGACGTTATTACAATTAAGGAAATTATAAACGCCACTGTTCTGCCTAACTACCCTAGTCCCCACAACCCATTTGCCTCACCAAATAGAAATCCACAAAAATTCCCGACAAAATTACAAAAAACACCCAAATAAATCCTTTCAATCTCTATTAGAACCATGTCGCATCAACACATTTGATGTTAAACGAAGATTTTGTTTCAATTTCTCAATTGAGTCAATGCGACATAGTTCTAAAGTTTGTTTTTACAGGCCAAGAGAAACCGTTTAGGAAACTCACACAATATTGAGGATCTCCTGAAGCTCAGGGCGCGTGACGTCACGGTTGGTAAAGAACTCGGGAACAGCAGTGCGCATGGTGAAGTACATGTCCAGCTTACGCTTGGTCTTCTCCAGGGAGAACTTGCAGCCTCGCAGGAAGGTCATGATACGCTGGTCATCTACGTAGAAGAAAAATAAATTGTAGTCGGTGTTGAATTTTCAAAATAAATTCTTTAACATGTGATAGTAGTAGTTAACCTAAAAGATAATGGATTTGAATTTTATGGCAACGTTGACCTTTTTAGTTGTCTCCAATACATAATCCACAGTGGAGATGCATATTAGTGGAGTATAGTGTATGAAGACCCGTATCTTTCAGCTAGGTGTACATAATAATAACACCTGATATAATTATATATATAAGTTCACGCCTATATCCCGTTGAGGTAGTCAAAGACGGTGGAGTTCCACTTACTACGATCCTGACACACCACTCAGAAATCAGAATCATATATTGAACTTGAAAAACTTGTTGAAGGTCAATGTAACATTTTTGAATTTACGTCATTTCGCAAGGTGTAATGGCTGAGGAAAAGAAATGACAAGAAACTGCAACAGCAACACATCTTTCGCTAGACAGCAAGGTGTGTATGTTTCATAACCTTATTTAAAATTTGATTTCTATATAACTTATATCTTGTGTTAGTTTTATAATTATAACATTGTTTAATATTCCCAATATTGCTATTATTATACACTTTGAAATATACTCGTTTCAAGTAATTTTAGAACTTCTGTTTGTCTTTGATATTTGGTTAATAAATCATATTTGTCATGTACTCGTATGCTAGTAAATATGGAAGACTTATTACAAACATTTATCTTTATAACCTGACGTTATTCTGATGTGGATTCGTGTGTGCTAAGTCATCTTAACATATGCATGTTTTTTAAATTCAATACCATTTTTTTTTGAGGAGCTCGATGGCGCAGCGGTAAACGCGCTCGGTCTGCGATTGTTGAAGTTAAGCAACTTTCGCAAAGGCCGGTCATAGGATGGGTGACCACAAAAAAAAGTTTTCATCTCGAGCTCCTCCGTGCTTCGGAAGGCACGTTAAGCCGTTGGTCCCGGCTGCATTAGCAGTCGTTGATAACCATCAATCCGCACTGGGCCCGCGTGATGGTTTAAGGCCCTTTGACCCTATCCATCCATAGGGAAGGCCCGTGCCCCAGCAGTGGGGACGTTAATGGGCTGATGATGATGACCATTTTTTATTCAAGCCTGTTACCCAACTCTTTGAGTCTCTTATTTAATGGTTTAAGTTTCTAATCCAACACTTTTAATCTCTTAACGAACTCTTTTATTCTCTTATCGTTCTCTTTTACGCTTTTAACCCTTTTAGACTCTTACCGAACTCATCAGGTAGATGGGGCTCCTTCTTGAGCCACTCCTTGATGTGCTGCAGGTCGGCGTCTCTGGTGTCCACCTTCTCATTCAGCTCCTCGCGGATCTTCTGCCACATCTCTCCTGCAGGCTGCTCGAGAGTCATCTTTGTTGGTGCTGTTGACAAGAGATTGAGGTTATTTAAATGGCTCATTAAGGAAGCTATAGTCTTTTCTCCTTCTAATCCTTTTATCTCCTGTTGGGTTGGGTTAGATTATATTTTGCTTTTCGTAATGGTGTGGCTGTTTAGTTTGTTACCTATATCTATATCTTCTCCTTCTTATCGTGTGGGTTGTGAGGTGGAATACCAACCTCATCAACCCTGGTGTCAGGGTTATGATTGGGCCGCTAAAGGCTCCTGACATGGCTCAACGAATGGCTCATGGATTTCTATATAATTATTTGTTTTAATAATAATCCGTGTTTCTAGATCATTGCATTGCCTCGACAGAGGTCCAGATGCAGAAGCATAAATTATTTTGTGATATTTCTCATGATTTATGCATAATGTTTTTTGTTGCTATTTTTGTCGAACATTGATTATTTCAAAAAACCACAAATAGGTAAACAGACTTTGGACACTTTTTTAGTTAGGTAAATAAACAGCAGTCTCGATGAATGAGGGAATTTGTTGCTTGATATTTTGATCACATTATGTATAGAATTATGTTGCTACCTATATTGATATAGAAGATGTAATTGTGCCTGGGTGTAATAAAAAGGGTCATCATTGTACCCAAAAACAAATATAAAAGATACATACTTAAGTATATTTGTTATCCATGAAATTAGAAGGTTAAACGAAGAAAAATCTGTACAGCGCCATCTAGACGTATATTGTTTTCAATGTTCCGCTTGTGGCTCTGCTTATCCCCTACAGGATTTATTGGCATGAGTATTGTGTTTGTAAGTACAACTTAAAAGACTCATTAACAACCACATTGCTAAAACAGTGGAGGTTACAACGAACAATAATTAGGCGAGCGGAATCAGTGCGCGATGCATGTGTACACTGGGCCAACGAGCCAAGGTCTCAAAATGGTGGTCATTGCGCAGGCGCTGTTGCCGGTAGCGTTGTTGTGAAACCAGCGACGGTAGCGCGGCTGGTGTTTACATACTTATACAGGGTGTTTTGATACCGTAACGAAAGCTTTTAGGGATGATTCAGACCATGATTCTGAGTTGATATCAAGTGGAATTTTCCGACGCAAAATCTATGCTTGTGTTTTATTAAATTGTTTTCAATTCTATAGTTTTCGACTACCCCCTCAGTATTCGTTACGATGCCACTAACACCCTGTATTTAAATGATATTTATAGTCTATACTATGGGTATGTCCCACTGCTTATCACAAGACATTTATCGACCTGAAGGTATGGAGCAACGCTACTCTACTGCGGGTTTATATACGTACACGGAAGCATAGATCTACGCTATATTTTGTACCTAGCTAAGTAGGTATTTTTGTTCCCGATAAAACCTCGGAAAGTATCTTTAATATTTTTAAATTCAAAGTTAAAGATGGTTATTTACATTTTTTTCCCATAAATAGTTTAGAAATTAATATAATTGCTTTAAACTTACGTACTTATAATATTTACATAGATACATACATACATACATAAACTCACGCCCGTAATCCCTAATGGGGTGGGCAGAGCCACAAGCAATCAAAGACAACTTGCAGCCAATGTTGATACGGTGTCGTAAGCTGGATATGATGAACCTTATGGTGATAAGGGATCAGCCTATCGCTCATAACATTAGTCCACGATTAGTACTTATAATATCTATATCATAATATACTACTTAGTTCACTTTGCGATGTATGTACCTCTGACTACCCCAATTGGGATGTAGTCGGGAGCTTCTGTGTTCAAATATAACAATTATATAGAGGAATCGGAGCATATCGTAAACATCTGAGAGAGAAATGAGGAAATACAGAAATGTTACTTAAAGCAAAACAAGTTATTGTCAGTACCAACAAAATTGCATTACGCCTGTGTCCCAGAAGGGGTAGGCAGAGGTGTATTATAATAAATACACCCAATCCTCGCCAGCTATGTTTAAGTCCTGTGTAATAGGGACCATGTTGCTAGTAACATGACTTCAATCCTGAAAACGTGATATCAATTACATGTGATTCAAACATTAATTTTAAAAGAAACTCGTAAAGTCGATCCCAACCCGGGATTCTTACCTGTGGTACTACGATGCTTATATGCAACTTTCACGGTTTTTTTAAGTACCTACCTATTCACCAACAATGGTGCTAATTCCTGCAGACGCAATCTAATTTTAATTTAAGTTATACCTAAGAAAATGACAGGTATAACTTAAATTAAAATTAAGAGGTGTCTGCAGGAATCGGGGCCAATATTTATTTATTTTTAAAACAGGTACACCAACAGCTTATATAATAAAACATTAAATAAAATAAAAGTTACATCAGGAATTAGACTGTTACAGAAGCCAATTATAGGTGCACACAACATTTGCAATGTAAGACAACGTAATCGTTTAGTAGATAACTAAATTATATAGAGATAAATTGTATTAAAATTTAAAATACAGATAATTAAAAAAATACATAAAAAAGTAAAATATATATTATGCTGGAGGACGATGTTGTGCCTGGGTGTAATAACAAGGGTCAACATTTATAACCAAAACAAAGATAAAAGATGCATATTATGACTATTATCCACGAAATTAGAAGGTTAAACGAAGGAAAATCTTTACAACATAGCCTGGAAACTCCCGCATTAGAATAAAATGTGAAAGTAAAGCTGTGTTCAAAAGTTTTTCAACACAATCCGTCGATGCCTGTATAGAGAAAGTTATAAAAAACAGAAATTTACTCTATCATACAACTACCTTTCTGCTGGCGAATGTTATTTAACAAAAACACTTTTTGTTACGAAAAGTGTTCATTCAACTTTTTGTGCTAAAATAATTTCACAATAAATAACTGGGACATTTCACTTGCGGACAAAACATAATGTTACTTTTAGCTATCTATTTGCAATATTGAGGGTGATTGAAAGCCAAAGAGAAATAGAAGGGTAATAAAAGGGTCACAATTTATAAAAAAAAAACAAAAAAATGATGCATATTATGTCTGTTTTCCATGAAATTAGAAGGTAGAAAAATCTGTACGACGCCATAATATACAGTTTTTGAGGAACATAATCTGGAGTCTCTTATTGAGGCTAGCGAAAACGTCGTAAACGCATCGAAAAATCACATTCTTACATGATTTTCCTCAAAACATCGATTTAATTCGATTAATTTCAGTCCGGATATAAATCTGTGTCCCTATCCATCCATAAGGAAGGCCCGTGCCCCAGCAGTGGGGACGTTAATGGGCCGATGATGATAAATCTGTGTACAAATTTTTACCTGGATTGAAATTAGCGTATCCTATTAAAGGCCTTCACGAAGCCATTGACAATGCCGTAAGCGTGGCCAATTATTTGTAAGCAAAAATTTAATATCGGTCGCCATCGACTCGCAAAGAAGAAGAAGCGTATAATATCCATTACGAGGTAACAAAAAAACAAAAAACCACATTCGAAAGTAGTTTTTCGAAAAAACGCTTATAAGGTTTTCACTAACAAAACAAGTGTATTGCTAAACAATGCATAAGTAAATATTGATTACAAAGTTTAAGAGAAACCGCTAACCGCTACTTTACTTCTTTGTTTGTTGATATATTTGTACGATAATGCGTAAGGGCAGAGAGTTAAAAGCAAAGTTCTCTTAACTTTGATACGGTTATTCGGATTTGGAGTTTAGTACAGATAAACATTTATAAGACGACCCGATCCCAGTCACTGATGATAAGAAGTTGTAAGATGGATTATGATGACAAAATGTCAGGGAGGTTAAAACCAACATCCAAGCAATTCATTTAAAAGAGCAATATTGATATTTTACATCTGTATGCATTACGCACTTACTTTTATATGCGTAAATGTCAAATTGCAATATTGCTTTTTTAGATGAATAGCTTCGATATGGTTTTTTTAACTTCCCAGCTTATAATATTACACATTCGAATTTTGTTTTTATTTAAAAAAAAGCTCAATATTGAAATTTGAAAATGGAATCGAACTCGTAGTTTTATTACAAGAGCTGTAAGAAATTTCAATTTCGAATCAATCAATCAATTCTCAATTTGAAATTTCAATTTCTAACAGATCGTACTGTTAGTTTTTTTTTTTTAAATTGAATGTATGAACGATTCTGGGGAATACTGATGCGTTTTTAGTTTTGAAGATGTGATAAACCACCCCAGCGCTGGTCGATCTCTCAATCGACGTCTCACCCAAGTCCTGAATGATGAACATCTGAACATCATTCAAGTTTTTTTTACCCCCTGTTCAGCAAATAAGAACGAACGCCATCTATTCAATCTTCAATGAACTACTATATCGAAACTTGGGAGGTAACTATTGCATCACATTTCTACAAAGGCACTTACTTATTCTTAACTTACTTAGTGGCAAAGTTTAAGTTATCTCGAGAGATGTCTCTGTCTGTACCTTCTACTTGTTTACAGTCTTAACTGGTTTATGTATGTGAACCCTGCCTGATAGAAAAATCTTAGCAAAAGTTTTTAAAGCTGTATCGTTTCGAGCTTATGCCATTTTCCATGAAGTATAAAAAAGAAATCACTCCGTTTTGTTTTTTATCTTGAATGCACTTGAATTTTAAATTAAGAATAACTTCTTTTGTCAATTGTTTTTATTTTTCTCCTTCACAATATAAATCCGTTGCGATGCGTAGGTATCACGTAAAAAGGTTAACAACTTCCCTTGTAAAAAAATTACCGAAATCATATTATACAATCCTTACGCGTGACCAGACTGAGAAGGTAGCTATTCCCCTTTCTTGACCAATTTTCCTTTTTAAATGTTGTTTTTCTGAAAATTTCTTTAGTACCTACCTACTCTTGAGAAAGAATATGGAAATATATTGGTATACGGAATTCCATAGTCTCTGCTTACTCCGGTGGGAAATAGGCGCAAGGTGAGGTTATGTACGTATGTAAGCATGTATGTACTGTCGAGAAATGAATTGTTTAATAAAAAAGGTTTACTTTCATCTGAATTGTAGTTTTATTATGGTGAAAATGTTTTTTGATTTAGGTTTTCATTATTGCCATTTTGTGATTTCAATTTGGTTCATGTTTAATAATTACAAATTACGTAAGTATCTACAATTACTTTACTTTTACTGCACTTTCAATATTTATCGTAAGAACTAAATAATTGAAATTAATTTATGTATAAAAGTTTTACCTAAGTAATGTAATTTTTGTAATCTTTTTAAACCATCAAGCTTTCAAAACGTTCAATTTAATATATAATCGACTAATTAATAATAATCGATTTTATTTCACCGTTTTTGAAGATTGGCTACACAGCGTTATAATTATGTAATGAAATGGAAATGTAAAAGTCTATAAAAATGTGTTTCTTAAAAAGTAGAGGGTCTATTTTAAGATCCGGAAGCTCATAATTAAACCTTCAGGCGTTTCATTAATTCGCTGAATAGGCAGGAAATTGCCAGTTTTCCACTCCATTCACTCATTTGTACGAACATTCATTCATTCATTCGGCGCTCTGAAAAGGAACACGTCTTGAATTTAAATTGGAACCTAGTAACTTTCTTTTAATGTAAAAGTTGAGTGCATTTTTATTAATAAATGTTTTAATATCAAGGTATTTCTTTATGAATTGAATATTATGAATAAGATTTTTCTTAAAAGTTTATAGGCTTTTTATTCATCCGTAGCTGTCGAAGCCAGAAATTTAGAGTCATCCAACGGTCACCCATCCAATGGCTGACTGCGCACAACATTGCTTTACTTTCTTTACCATATACAGCGTGTGTATTCGATATGGGCAAATAATTAATCCAGCTATAGTATCTGATGAAAGATGATACTAATCATATGGGATCATAATTTCGTTAAATTGTATAATGATACTTCTAAAGTGCGACCGACCCTTCCAACTAAATCAATAAATGACGCCGACATGTTACTCGTATGACGTTTAGATAGCTACGTTAATTAATGTGGATGCAATAATGGCCCAGAGGGGACAGAGTCATCTTCTCTGCCCTCCACTGGGGCAATTCCTGTTCGGCGCGTCCTTGCCGCGGGGGTGGGCGCGTCTTACTTCACTAGGCCGAAGTGAGATGGTGGCTGAGTTCGGATATGGACCCAGACCTACAGGGTATAACGAAGAACCCTTGCCTAGGGATACGGGCGAAGACCTCAAAGGTTGCAGAGGCGGAGATGGGAGCCATCGGTACGGCAATGCGGTATAGAAGGGTCAAGTCAAAGGGACTATAACCTGGAACCTGACAGAGGGCAGCAGTAACTGTCAGTACTATTTAGAGGCGGAAGATAGTTGAAATAGACTGATCTGATGCCATCCCACTCGCGTCAGACTGTGTACTGCGGGACGGAAGGCAAGAGGGAAACCACTGCTCTGATTTTCCCTAAAAAAGTAGCATGGAGAATGCTACGCCGACAAGAGCGTGGCTCTTAAATTAGTGATGAAATACATTGCTTACTATGTGAAATTGCGTGCTTAATCTATGTGAAAAAAAAACCTTAATTTCCTGAAGAAATGAATGTGAAAAAGGTCATTAAAATATTCGTCCGTATCAAATAACCACGCTGTATAAACCAGTGCTACTAAGTACCGTTATAAAAGATATTATTAAATAGCTAGTAACAGGGTAGGAAGTAGCTATTACAATTATCAGATTGTTCTAAAAGACGCGACGAAAGCCCATAACGAAGTAAGCCTGAGCTGTTATTTTAGCCCAAGGGTACAATTATGAGTGTGTACATAAAAATGAATGCGAACCCTGCACTCTATTCTGTTTATAATAATATACACTTTGTATGTAATCGGTAAAGCTTTCCAAATAATTTCTTTGTAACCGTAATAACGGTACGGTGTGCAAAAAACGTAGAAACTAAAGTTATTTTTTTGGTCATCGTCCACCATTTGGTTATAAAAAAATGTCCCGGCCAAGTAGGTAATGTGTAATGAGATTTTCGAAATATAAAAAAAGTTTATAAAAATGTTCAAGAAAACTAGGTATGTAAGCAGTTTATGCCCCAGAAAAAGAGCGAATTACAATATTACCTACCTGATTTTTTTTAAATCAAATCAAATCAAATCAATTTATTTGCGAGAACACATGAAATACAGAAAGGTGGTAAAATATACGTAATTTAAATAACAATGTTGAGATGTGTTTGGCCTGCATGCAATCAATCGACATAAATATATTAATGTGTGTATACTTTAATATTGTAAATGTATAATAATATTATCATGTGTGTGGGTTTTACCTAAATAAACTGTTTTATTATTATTTTTTTTTACAAATCTTTTAAAAAAAGAAAAGTTTATAAGGTTGAGCTAATAAGAACCAAAGGTTATTACTGAAAAACTTGACACTAGAGTTGATTTGGTTGACCGTTGGCATTACAACCCGTACACTTCCACTAGCTTTTCTTCCAAGATTTTTTAAAATCTTCATACCTTTGGCGGCTCAATAGTAACCCTGACACCAGGGTTGATGGGATTGGTAATACACCTCACAACCCACACGATAGAAGAATAAGAAAAAATCTTGATGCCGATATTTTTTCTTCTGTCTGTCCAATTCCTCTTCACACTGCTTCTAATGGTACATCGGAAGTCACGTCCGTTGTGCTTCATTTGTGCTCCTCGTACTCTCTTTGTAACACATTGGGTTACTTCCAACAAACCGTTAGACGCTATCGAAACTGCCGACGAGTGCTAAATCGTTTTTTATTTGTGCATTGGAAAAGTTATTCATGGTCTCTAACTACCTATATCTATCTACCTACTGTACATTTATGTCATTGTTTTAAGATGAAAATTCTGTACCGTCGGTGAAAAGTAATACAACTCGAGTTGTATCACTTTTGAGTTATTAGCACACACTTCATATTCGAAAAATTCTCTTTCTTTCTGTCTAATAATTCTCGTAACTGTAGCTATTATAAATACGGAGATAATTTTTGTGTAAAGTGATATAAGTACTGTTTGTGAAGGATTCATGCTGTTATAACACGTGTAACATAATTCATCTTAACTTGCATCAAAGTGAAATGAAGAATTTCATTAAATATTTTGGTGTAAGTAAATGCAACTCAAGATATATTAAAATACACGCCATGCTTGAATTCTCACGGTCCGTGTTTAAAGATATAATTTTAGTTGTAACATCAAACACCAAATTTATTTTTTCGTGAAAAGTAATATAAATTAATATATATCAAAATATTTCAGAAAATACGATCTTGGATATCAATAACATGTCGTGTATAATGATACATACAAGTTCGATTCTATGCGCCACCAGTGTGTATCTTAGGGTAACCTCCGCATAAACCTGTCTATGGGAAGCCATTTTGTCTAGAGCCACAGCAAACCATATCTAATCCGCATTGCGAATGGGTTACGTTAGTACTTCAGACCAAACCGTGTTTTTTCTCTTTCTGTTATAACCGCCTTGTAGTACTTAATAATAGTACCTCAATAAGTTGTGAGTCCTGATCATGGCGTCGATATCACCATGGCAGGGTTAGTCAAGAGGTATTTGAGATTTGTCATAACTGTCATTAGTCTCCTTCCCTTAGCTCGAAGCATAGCTGTTTTACATAGTTTTCTTGATTACATGCAGGTTAAGCGGTGGCAGATTGAACGCTGCTTTCATTGCTAAGGAGGTTGTAGACGTGAAATAATAGCTCCAAATATTATCAAGCGCCAATTAATATGCAAGCCATTCAATACACGCTGGTTAGATCTTTGATGCAAGCGCCGGTAGTGGTATTTTTGAACCTACACAGCTGTAGATGATCGTACATACTTTTGGGTTTAAGGTCCCACTGGGATCCAGCTTGGCATCGGCAGCATCGGGATCTGCCACATCTTCTCAAGAGAAGATTACCAGTTTCTCAAACGCGTTGAATGGTGTAAATAATTGGTCGAGCTTTCTCGTCTTTATAAAGGGAACAACTACTCTGAACTCTGTGCACCACCGTTAAATTGTTTTTTCTGTATTTTGATTATATAAGAGAGAATTACGCACAGGACCGTGAAAAATGGAAAGAGGAAGGGGAGGCCTTTGCCCAGCAGTGGGATCTTGTAGGATAAATTAGATTAGAATAAATAATTGGCAACACCACGGGCACAACCCCTTAATTAAACCAGGTCACAAAGTTTGTAGAAATCCCAGGAGGTATTTGAGCTTCTGAAAGGAGCTGGTTGGCTTACATAGTCAACAAAAGCACGCATAATGGACCACTTGCGTTTATGCGGAAAACTGAGCCCATTAAAGTAAAGTAACATTAGATATGGGACATTAATTTGTCCATACATGTTGTGCCGACCCCAACTAGGAGGATGATGATGATATAGTGGGAAGTTGCCCACTTCACAATAGTGGTCCATACGCGAGGATACGCGGAACGTGTGCTTACGTCTAAAGTTTTGTGGAAACGAACTCATTTAGCTTAACCATAACAGACCATGGTAAAGGTGATAAGACCTACCCTGAGGATAGCCCTGTGTAACCTATAGGTTTGAAGGTGAATCAATGATCTTCATTTTCTCTACCTATTCTTATCGTCAACATTGATTCGACTCCGTTTATGGTTCTGTCAATGTTGCGGTTGCCATTAGACCGGGAATTTTGATAATTCGAAGTATTGAATTATCAAAACCTCTGTGGAAATACGCCCTTCGATCGCCGGGCAAGCTTTGCTCATTTTCTTCGTGATACATGTATACTTTAGGGGATTTTGATTGTGGAATGAGTTGTAATCTTTTAAATAGTTTCAGCAGGAATGAAGTAACACTAACCAGTTTGTGTGATTTTGGTTTAAAAGTACGTAGGTACATCACTTTTATCTCCAGGCCGTGCTGCCAGGCTAGCCCGAAACATTCCTTATGACCAGTCTTAATATGATTCCTCTTACCTTTATTTGTTAGGGTTGGAAATATTATCATAATTGAATTTGTAAGATGAACCAACAATGGTTTTGATTAGGGGCGTAGTGTGGTGGACAAAATGTGTTTGTAGCGGGCAGCAGTGGTGGTTTTGACCGGTTATTTATGAGTTTTGAGAGTAAAATCCTAACAAAATATTTTATTATCGCCACCTTACACTATATATACGTGTACCATCTTTATATGTATTTATTACTAGAAATTCGTAAAAACATGTATCATTTTACACAATAAAACCGAAAAAATAAATCAAGTTATACCACTTGACACACATTCGTTATAGTTTATCGTTTGTGTCAATTGATATAAGTTACGTTTCTTTACTTTTTAAAGAAAATAAATAGAATTTTGCCTTTCTACAACTTCATAAAATAAACTTTCTTCCAAGACATTTTGTTTTATGTACAATAAGACTGTAAAATTATTAATTGAAAATATGATATATCAACGATGACTTTTGTATAGTTATGTGTGTAAAAAGGTATATGTAGACTTGTATCAATTTACACAGTATAAAAGTTGGTGTCAACTGATACATGTAATTTATTTTGATCCTCTACCATTTCTGTTTAGGTTCTAAATATAACTAAATATTAGAAAAGAAACCTTCTATCATCACCTATCGACACATCTAACTTCTGTTCCATTATTCCTTATAAGTCACGAGCTAGAATATTTTTAACTTTAAACTCGATTTTCTCAAAACTTCAATTTTGGACTTGTATTACTTTTCACCGACGGTACAGAATTGTAGCTAACCCATCACATGCCTCGGTCTTTTTGGGTTGCTACTGTAACACTGCATTAATAACAATTTATCGCGTTAACACGCTCTCTTGGATCTGTTTTGGATAGTGGTGTAAATTAGCTATAAGAACTGGTAATAAATAAATAAATAAAATTTTTGAAAGAGATTATTATGTTCGCAAATGTATTCCTACAGTAGTTTCGTTGAATGAGTCATACCACCATTACAAGAAAAAACCTAAGCAATGCTGCCAACAAAAGATATAAAACTGCTTCTAAAGACGAAAGTTGAGTTTAACGGGATCTTTCTTACATTAGCAAAAAAGTAATAATAAAATTTGCAATTCAGAAAGAGTGCAAGAGTGACCATTAGTTTGAAAGCGGTCTGTTAGTTGAAGAGTTTCACATTATAGCACTTGAATCGTGACGGATTTTACTCACACTTAACCCTCCTTAGCGACCACGTCGGGTAATAAAGGCTTATGTTTGACTCTTTTTATTAAAATTAGGTAAAATTATAGTTTTACAAACCTTTAATGGTTATAAAGAGAGATAAAAGTTTTATAAAAAAGATTCAATCTTCTTTTCTCTTGGGGATTGAGAGGTGGATGACCAACCTTATCCACTCTGGTCCGGCCACTGACATGACTCATATAACTACTACGTCATCATGGTATTCAATTACATTTGTTTATCCAACATTATTTCTCAAGGCTGTGTCCCGGGCAGTCGATAGGCAGAAATCTAAAACAACCCTCCAAACATTATGTAAAAATAACCCGACAGGCTAAACGGGTTACTCATGATTCGCCCGGGTTATTCTTTCACTCATTTTTAAATTAACAGCTGTCAATCTTCCGTACCTGTCATTTGATAGGAATGACTTAAAATAAAATTGTATGGTGTCTACAGGAATTAGCACCAATTTATGATTAAAAATATGTAGACAGCGTATCTTTGCCTGTAGTCAAAACAAATGAATAACTGACCAAAAAGGTCACATTGAAGCATTTTTTGTTATAAAGGCAAGTAGATTTACCTGTCGGAAAATTCATGAAAAATTTTAGTGCTTTTTTTCCGTTCCATGCTTTTGCGACGGAAAATTGTATCCAACTTGATATAAACTCAGAATCATCCCTCAAATTGTTCGTTACGATGTCACTAACACCCTGTATTCATATCTACAGTCATGAGCAATATCAAGTACCCACATTAGAACCCTGTCGCACTATCATATTTGACATTTAATGAGACTTACGGTTAAATTTGTGAAAAAAGTTAATGTGATATGGTTTCAAAGTGTATACATATAAGTACTCGTGACAGTACATAGTATAAAATCTATTTATACGGTGTAATATCGTGATTGCAGCAATATCTGCTATTGCATGCAATTTCTCTCAGGCTAACGTCCGCAAGTATGACTCACGCTGACTCTTACGTGCAATCATCTAATCTTTTGTACAGTCATGAGCAATATAATGTACCCACTTTAGGACTCTGTCGCACTAACATATCTGACATTTAGTGAGACTTACAGTTCAATTTGTCAAAAAAGTTAATGTGATATGGTACCAAAGTGTGTACATATTAATGCTCGTGACCGAACATCTAGCTATTGCATTCTTAGGATTCAGTTCGTGTAAAAGCGATGAAAAATTCCGTTTAAGTTTCACTATTTTGAGGACTAACATTTATTTGATATTTGTGGTAATATATCCGGAATGCCTCACAAAGGCAGTGTTTCTTTAAACATCTAAAGGTTACGTCTGAGTAGTGACATAGGTATCTTGCAGGCCTTTTTTATCAGAGTCTACAACCTGAAAATCATGTTGGATTTATGCTTTCATTCGCAACAGTAACCTGATGTGAATCAGGTTGTTGTCAAGATTTTGATAGTTTTAGATAGTCTGGATAGCTTGACTGCCATAGCAAACTTTGTTAAAAGCCTCTAAATAAGAGAATAAAAAAAGTGCCCAATTATTAAAAATAGTTTTACAATCTTTAACTGGCAAAGAGAAAATTTAAATCGAAAAAAATCTGACTCGGACGGGACTTGAACCCGCAGCTCTTGTCAAGCCAGGACGAGCGTGTTAACCATTACACCACCGGGTCCTCCTCCAGCCTGCCTGAAAATTCTTTCGATCTTTAACTGGTTTGGATGAAGACATTTTAATAGTTTCAAACCATTGAATTTTTAAGTACCTACTAAGTATTTTCGCCCATCATCAACAGTATTTTAATTGAGCCACATTTTTTCCTTCCCCTTGGGTGATTTCCGGGATAAAAACTTTCCTATGCTCTTTTCTAGATCTCAAACTATCTCCATTTTTCTAAATCGGTTCAGCGGTTTAAGTGTGAAAAGGTAACAGACAGTTACTTTCGCATTTATAATATTAGTGTGGATTTAATTTTCAAATACTTATCTACTTATTCTTTTTTCAAATTGAGTAAGTAAGTAGGTATATATTCTTTCTAAACACATTTTACTTATAATACTAGCTATTTCAAGCAAAACATTTCAAGAATGTTTATCTAGAATTGTAATTAATTCGTACGATGTAATTGCGGGTGTATAGCGTCCATTTATTGCATTTTCTCCGAGGGTATTGTCCGACTAACTTCGTGCAGTCATCTCAAACTGTTTGCTTACACGATCACATTCTTAACATTATACCTTACCACGAACACGGTAAGTAATTATGTAAAAATCTTCGTGTGAAAAACTTTGTTTGACGGAAATTTCTCTTGTATTTTTTTTTGTTTTAGAACTCTATGACTGGGTATTTAAGAGCTTTCGGAATTTAAAAGTATCCAAAAAATAAATAGACAAAGATTAAGTATGTAATCATGATAATTTTGAGTCCAAATTTGTTTTTTTCTAAATGTTTTTCTTAGTGAATGAGCAGCAAAAGTTTTCTCATCAAAAAGTTTGCAAGGTCTTTCATAAGAACACTGGTTCTTTTTATCGATAAAAATATTTTCATGTAAGTACATTCATGATGAATTAAGTACTTTATCTACTTTAGTATTTATCTTACTAGAAACGATGATGTTGGACATTTTGGTTATGTTTTATCGATGAAACATGTTTAAAATAATGGAATGATTCTAAAATTTGTAAGTGGTTTGGTATAATTCCTCGTTCAATGGAATTAGAAGGAAATGTGTATGAGAAATGACAACATTGCCGCATATATTACGTTAACTTTAATTAGGTAGAGCAGGCAGGTGGAAGTTCGTGAGCAGTCAGGGAAGTTGGATGTACTTAGTTATTTTACCCTAATTAGACGTTAAAATCGTCACAAAACCTGAATCAACTGATTTTTATTTTAACAGCCACACAGCACTGCTTACACAAACGAAAATCCACAGTCACAGCACCAAAAAACACCTTTTCCAAAAAAAGTAAAAATTAAAAAAGAATCACCTTTAAACTCGAAAATCAAATCACACGCCAAACGCTCTACGACGATCACACTGGCACTTGAACGCAACGTGGTTGTTGTTTTAAACAAGTCACTTTAAAAAAGTAAATTAGAAAAGGATCGATTTTTGAAAAAGTGGCGCGGACGGCCACTGATAGAATGCGCCCGGAGAATGTTGAGCGGTGTTTTTATGACTTCGTTACGCGGTATGATCGCGGTCGATGAAATGGGGGGTAGTGCGGTGGAAATGATGCGTCATCAGCAACCAGTACTGAATAGACGACTGTCCAGACGATCTTAAGAGCTGACTGTTACGAATAGATAGGTTTCTCATAGGCTTGACTTCCAAGATGTCAGTTGTAGGAGATAAACAGCCCTCCTTTTTCCTTCGCCGGAGTTGCGTAAAAAGAAAACCGTTTTGTCTTAGCTGCTTCTTATTCTCAACCATAACATGTTTCTAAGTGGAAGGCGATATAAATCTTGAATTTCAATATCAATTTCCCAGATGATCCTACACTGGAAATTAACTTTTTTCTTCGTGTCGTAAAAAATAGATGAGTGTAGGTATATTTCAGTAGAATGGTTAACGGTGAATGGATAGTTAGAGACCGACCATTATTATAATACAGTTCTAAAATAGAGGTTTTTTTACTTTTTGTGTTAAATAAACCTTACAGAAATAAAATATACTGCGGTAAAATGAATTTTGTGTTTTTTCATATATCTTTTTTATATAGATACTATATGGTATGGGTTCGCGTTTCACCACAATCTCACCAGTAGGGTAAATATGCGTATCATCATCATCAATTTAAGAGCCACGCTCTTGTCGGTGTAGCATTTTCCATTCCAGTCTATCAAAGGCCAATTCCTTGACTTCCCTATAAGACACGACGTTAACCTTTTCTTTAATTTGTTCCATGTAAGCTCTTCTTCTTCTTTTTCTTCTTAATTGTTCTTCTTTTTCCCCTTCCTCTCTTGCATGCGCAATGTAATAACATTTTATCACGGTAATTTTATCGATTCTGACGATATAATTATGTCGTTTTGTCGATTGGAACTAATATGTACACACATACATACATACATAAACTCACACCTATTTCCCACCGGGGTAAGCAGAGACTATAGAATTCCATTTGCTTCGATCCTGACACACTTCTCTTGCTTCCTCCACATTCATCAATTGCTTCATATACGCACGCCGGTTCAGAGTAGATCGTATTGAACCTTTTCTAAGGACTAATATGTGAACCCAAATAATTTATGTCGTTCTGTCAAAATACGAACTGAGAAAAAACAAACTGATCTATTCCGACAAAATTTATTTAATCGATCGATAATTTTATCACGTTGCGTATGTGTGCCCTGCAGGGGTAAAAGTTGGAAACGATATAATATGACAATCGACAGTGACAGGTATAGAAATGTATGCCAATCTGTTCTAAGAGTTTGCTAACCACGGCTATCACCTAAACATTCACACAAACATTCGGAAGAATTTCGGAATAGAATAGAATCTTTATTTGCTAAGAGTCTTTATTTTCAGAATCTTCATTTTCAGAAAAATATACAGCAAATAGCATGGCTCCATCACAGCACAAGCTGAGCCATTTCCTTTTGCCCGTATTCGTAATATTCATAATTCATCATCATCATCATCAGCCCATTAACGTCCCCACTGCTGGGGCACGGGCCTTCCCTATGGATGGATAGGGATATCGGGCCTTAAACCACCACGCGGGTCCAGTGCGGATTGATGGTTATTAACGACTGCTAATGCAGCCGGGACCAACGGCTTAACGTGCCTTCCGAAGCACGGACGATGAAAACTTTTTTTTTGTGGTCACCCATCCTATGACCGGCCTTTGCGAAAGTTGCTTAACTTCAACAATCGCAGACCGAGCGCGTTTACCGCTGCGCCACCGAGCTCCTCAATATTCATAATTAGCAAATGTAAATTGTTACTGGCAATAAATTTATTTTATTCTTGTTATATACTTATCTTCTTGTTTTATACTTTTTTGAGATTTTTCCGTATTCGGGTTTTGGTTTTTAAACTTATTACTGTCACTATTGATTATCATAATGTGTTATGTTATAATGTTATTCTTACCTAACATAATACGTTATCGTAACAATAACAACCTAACTACTATTATTAGGTACTTTAATTGCTTATGTAATCTCTTAGTTATAACTAGTTGGTATGTAAACAATGTTTTTCAAGTTAAATCTAATTGGTGGAAATATTTTTTTAGTTTCTACATACATACATACATACATAAACTCACGCCTATTTTCCACCGGGGGGGAATGTGGAGGAAGCAAGAGAAGTGTGTCAGGATCGAAGCAAATGGAATTCTATAGTCTCTGCTTACCCCGGTTAGTTTCTACATAACGGTTTTTTGCCTTTCATTGCCTTTCATCTACTTAACGAGTAATTAATGAGGGAATTTCCACGCTATGTTTTCCAAAAACAATATAGATGGCGTTGTACAGATTTAAGGTGATAATTTTGACATTCCTCGGGTACATAATTATTTGAAAATATATTGTGATGGCAGATGCATATATAAAATAATCGTTGCTTGATATTTGGAATGCATATCATAGAATTATGTTGTTAGGTAGTTACCTATTTTTTTATATATTTATTTTGATCAGAATAATAAAGGGTGGAAGATGTTTGTGTACCCAAAGATCAAATTATTAAATTAGAAGGTTAAACGAAGGCAACTTTCCCAAGTAGCAACCGATTGTCTTAAAAGAGAATTGTAGATATCTTGAAGGCAAGTAGACTAAATCAAACCCTTGTCTTGGATAAGTCTTATAGGTCTCCAAGATATCCCTCAAGATATCTTGAAGATACAGTTTAGTAAAAGTGGGCACATACTTTAACTCTTATACAAGACAGACTTAAGACAACGCTAAGTCAGACTTAAACCCTACTTTAGACAATGTTCTTGCATATTCTAAACTTAGAATTCTTGTAGTATCACTTAATACCAAGAATGTATACTTGAAGATATCTACAATACTTAGTTAAGACTATAGGATTGAATTGCACTGAGTCAATTGTAACTTAACGAAGTAAAACTTCAGGTCATACTAAAACGATTTTTACTTCACGCGTCTTTATTTTAGAATATAATGGCGAACATTTATATTAACACAAGAAATGAAGTCTGTAAGAAAATGGCGTCTAAAATATTTGTTAAGTTGTTTTAACAAAAGGTTATTCTGCCGTTTCACATACAGGAAATTATAAACGCATGATTGTTTCTCGTGTAAAATCGATAGAAAGTGTTAAAAAACAGAAGGGCCTTTAATATACCAGAAAAATAATAATAAAATTTGGATTGATTATTCAGCAAATAAAAAAAATGGTGACATATAGTATAGAGAAATTCATTTTCTATTAATATGTGACAGCTGAACGCAGTAATTGTTACTACAACAGAAATATATATTAATTTACTTCAGTTTTTGACGATAATATTGTCAAAAAAATATTACATGTTTTCTTCCTGTAAGTGCAAAATGGCGTTAAGTAATATTTTTCTAAATGAAGTAAGACTTTAGAAACAATTGATTTCGTAAGAATCAGTTTAGAAAAGTAAAGTCAAGTTGCACTTCATCAAGTACTAGTTAAGATAAATTTAAACTTCAATTGTCTAGGAGTATACCAACTTAAGACAAAAAGTATTTAGTGAATTCTTACTTAAAACTCTTATATCTAAAGTGATCCTCTATTTTGATTAAGTAAAGTAATGTCGTAAAATCATGTTTGTTTATTCTGTGCCAGAATTATCTATGTAACAAGTAACAATTAAAATCGAACAAGCTTAAAACCTATGGAAAGTATGTTTGTTTGAGGGGTAAGTTTTTCGACTCGTGGAAGATAAAAAAATATTGTTATGCTGAGTTCTTACTTGGATAGGAATGTGATTTACTTAATTATTTAATATTTATCACAATTGGAACTAACAAACATAAACTCAATTTGCTAATGAGTCTCCGCGCATACATTCTCATAGGTACCTACATGGTTCGCTGACGCAAAGTAGGTACGATCACCGCGCTTCTAATTGCCAAAACAATGTGATTATTGTAAAAATTAACGAGTATCCGTTGAATATTGTATATACGAAGAACCCTTGCAATATGATTAACGTCGTGTGTGCGCGGTAGTTTCTAATCCCACCTAAAACATTATTGTTAAAAAAGGCGGCCAAATTCCCGATGTCTTTATCAAGCTAAAAAAATAAAGGAATCGAATCTAATGTCCACTTTAAATGCATTTAACCATACACAAAACTTAAAATAGATATGTTTTGTTTATGATTGTGAATAAAGCTTAGTTAAAAATAGGTACATTTTTAAAATTATTAAAAGAAAGAATGAAAGAAGAAAGAAAAGTATCTAGACACGCGGTAGCATGTCAAGCCAAGTTCAAGAAATAGAACTGGCGAGCCGCACCGTGTGTATTATTACACGAACCATTTGGAGCCACTTTTGACCCCCTCATAAATCAAAAACTATTTCACATAAACGTATCAAATTTGGCTCATATATTGAGACTTGTGAGATACATATATAAGTGTTCTAAATTTCATAAGCTTATCTCAAACGGTTATTTAGATATGTCCAAAATCCTCATTTTTATCATTGACTGACTGACTGACTCATTTTTATTAAAACTCTAACCCAGTTCCAGATGACCTAGAGAGTTAAAATTTGGTGTGCAGATAGGTAATTAGATGAATATAAAGGAAAAAATAAAAAAAACTGGCAACTTTTTAATAATTAGATTCTATCATGAACGTTTAACATAAATACCTAATTAGTGCCTGTACCTAACTATAGATGTAAGTATCAGTAAGTAATCAAAACTCATGACAGCCGGTCTTTTTGTGGTAGGTATGTAGATTAACTTAACATAACATACAATCACGCCTGTATGCCCTATCGGGGTAGGCAGAACACTAAGTGATCATAAAACCACTTGATGCCACATTCGACAAGTACTTTAAGGGTAGGTAAGCAAGTTGGAACATGTGTTTAGCGGTGATAGGTTGCCAGCTTTTCGCCCACGATACAACACAACTCTCATCCATTTTACTGGCATATTTTTTTTTTTACTTAACGTGAATCTTAAACGAGTTTAATAGGTATTCAAATGTTTTATACCTATAAAATCGACTTTTAGTTTTGAATTTGTCCTTTTAAAAGGACCCACGCGTTACGAAGATAATAATATGTACTTACCTACAATAAGACAGACTTTAGGCTACAATATATTATCTTATGTTATAAGAAGATATGATATGTTATACTGTTACTTATAAATAAATTTCAGGACTGACCATTGAACTTGGCACCCATTTAGATCTCACTTCTTTTGTCGTTAAAGTCAACAACCAAAGCATTGCATAATATTGAACTTGGCTCTCATTTCACATTTATGTTTTTGATTGGATTTATTTATTATTAGACTAATAGGTACCTAATTTTATATTTTAACTTAGCAGGTTTTAATATAAAACTCGTTTTTTCATGGTGTAGTCTTGCCGTGCGCTTAGACTAGGTTAGACTAGCTTAGTCATTTTTGAGAAGATTTGTGCGAGACGTAGGTACCTGGGCCGCCACACGCAGGATCGGATTTGAAAAACAGGAACTTACGATTTTTTTGCCAAAATTAAATGATTGTGTTATACCAATCGATATAAAAAAAATGATGGCAATGAAGAATATATCGCATCGCTAACAAAAACAGTGGGATGTGCATTATCACAGGTTAATTTTCTGTATTTAATATTCTGCCTTCGAAAACCACCAGATCCTTTTATTATTTGGTCTTCATCCATCTTTTTGCTTGCTTCTATTTCGATTTTATCGTCCATTGAATAGACTTTTCTTATGTTTTACTTATTGTAGTCAAAAAAGAATAAAACAGTCTTGTATAGGAGCAACAAATAATAAAAATTGCCTTAAGTATATCTAGGCAATCAATTTTTACTTTACAAGACTAAACTGATACTTCACTAAATCAATTTAGTGTTAAGTGAGCCTTTAAATAATCTGAGTAAAGTAAAAGAATACTTGTAGACTTAACATTAGGCTGAGATAAGACTAAATAGTTTTGTGAATACTTAACTTGGTTTTGTGTATTCTAAATTATCTAAAGTAGGATTTGTTGAAAACTATATAGTATTAAAGAAGGAAATGAATTTATGAAGTCCTAATAAGTCCTTTTTGATTTGGATAAATCTCACTTTAGCTAAAGTTTAGACATATATGACTTAATCACAATTCTTGATTGCTACTTGGGTTGTACAGCGCCATCTATATTATTTTTTGGGGAACGTAGTCTGGAAAGGCCCATTCATTTAAAGGTTCATTGTAATTCGGAAATAGTGTGTTATGTGAGTAAGTAAACTTCCTATTAGATAATTTTCTGCTGAACTGGGAGTAAAGAAAAACATAGAATACTTACCTACATTAAATATGTATTGCGCGTATATATAATTATTTAAATTATAATTATTTATTATTTACTATTTTTATTTATTATTTTATTTATATTTTGTAAGTATTTTAATGTTGTAAATGTATATGTGTGTCGTAAAATAAACTTTTTTATTATTATTATATATTATATATATATTGAGTATGTATTATTATACTATACTTAGTGTATTCGTATAAATATTAACTATAGTTTATACCCGTTGTTCTTGCGTCGTCCCGCATAAAAGTTTTTTATGGCTGATTCCTGATATTGGTTGCCTGGATGTAATTGCTTCAGAGCATTAAGGCCGCCCAATTGTACTGTTGATAAATGTTTGTATGTTTAGTTTGTGAGCAATAAAGTAAGTATATTTGATTTGATTTCATAATATTAAGAAAAGCGTACGTATGTAAACGTTATGTCTAAAGTTAACGATTTGCTTTTAAACTTTCCTTTTTTGTCTTCCTTTCTTTCTTTCTTTGTTTCTTTGAGTGGTATTTGAGCTGCAATCCTACCTAGGTATACTAAAACTTTTCTTAAATTATTGTATTGTAATTATAAGCATCTGTAACGGGCATTGTCTACTGTACATTTAACTTTATTGAATATTCATTAATTACTGTGTTTTCCTCTGACCCCTCCTCAAAGGGACGTTGCGTGAAGTTTCGCAAAAAATAGAGTCAAGCGTGAAATGTAAGTATAACCAGTGTTTAGATCGTGATGGTGACTCACCGTTTGTGGTTACCCCCACCTGACTTGAGGTACTGTTTCCATTATACCAAGATAAAATGACATTCGTTGCGTTACGTCGGATGAAAACAGGGTAGAAGGGGGAGAGAGGGAAGAGGGGGGTGTCTGACGTTAGTCAAGTTAGGTGGTGAGCCGTATCGCTGTCTATAATGGTCGAGCCGACTGTGTTAATGACAACTGCACTTGCAATAAATTAATAACTCATTGAGGCAAATCCGGGACCGAGGTTCGAAACGGCGCTCCCCGTTTGAGAAGCAAGCCAGTGAACCACACGACGTGTTTATAAGTTACAAAGTCTGTGAATTTCGTAGTTGTTTCGTATGCTTTCTTTCTTTCGTGTGGGATACCAACCTCATCAACCCTGGTGTCAGGGTTACTATTAAGCCGCCAAAGGCCCCTGACATGACTCATTAACGACTACTTACTTACATCAGTAAGTAGTAATCGGAACTAACGGCTTAACGTGCCTTCCGAAGCACGGATCTTACTTTCGGACAATCAGGTGATCAGCCTGTAATGTCCTAACCAAACTAGGGATCACAAAGTAATTTTTGTGATATTTCCCTACCGGGATTTGAACCCGGGACCTCCGGATCGTGAGCCGCTCTACCACTGGACCACGGAGGCCGTTATTTCGTTTAAAAAATGGAAACGTTTACAGTTTCAACACATTCTGATGATCATCATTATGTTCAGTACAATTGCGACTGGTAAATTGTAATATTTTTACCAAATTGCTGGTTTTGAAAATACCATGGGTTGATGAGTTCTTAACCTTCGAGGATAACATAACATAACATAACAAATACTTTATTGCACAAACAGGAAAAAACAAAAAACAAAACAAAAGAGAAATAGAATTAGTACAATAGGCGGCCTTATTGCTAAGTAGCAATCTCTAGGATTCTCTAGGATTTACATATGCTAAAAGTCCCTTATTGAATTATGGGATTGTTCTTCTTCTTATCGTGTGGGTTGAGTGGTGGATAACCAACCTCATCATCCTTGGCGTCAGGATTATTATTGAGCCGCCAAAGGCTCCTGATGTGACTCAAGTAACGACTACGTACTTACATCAGTATGTAGTAACCGGGACCAACAGTTTAACGTGCCTTCCGAAGCACGGATCATCTTACTTCTGGACAATCAGGTGATCGATCAGCCTGCAATGTCCTAACCAAACTGGGGATCACAAAGAGATGCTTGTGATTTGCTCCACCGGGATTCGAACCCGGGACCTCCGGATCATGAGCACAACGTTCAACCACTGGACCACGGGGGCCGTTATTTCAGGGGCCTTCGAAGGCTCAATAGTCACCTTGAAGAATGACTATAAAGAATATATACGGTACAAAGGCGTATTCACTCAATAACAATTATCCTATCTTTTCCTTGTCGATATTACCACGGATTAATAGTTAATTTGGCGAAAATTATATTTATTTATTTATTTATTTAATAAACACACGTAACAGGTTACAGACACAAATCTTATGAAATAATACACTTTTTGAGGTTCAGACTGAACCTCAAAAATAAATTAACGAATATATATTATAAATGATTAACGAATTTGAGTCGAATAAGTACTTATCTCTTTTATGAAGTGAAAGATCACTATCATACTTTTTATTGCACTTCACGGAACAGTGAGAGTGGAACATATATTTCATTTTCTTCTTTAATTAGTATTAATTACCGCCAAAATTAGGCTTTGCTAAAAACGGTATAATCGTATTAAGAAATTGTAACCGTTATTTTCTAAATAATCACTAACTTTATAATAACCTCTCATTTTTTTTATAATTACATTATTCTTTATTAAAAATTTTAATTAAATAAAAGTGTTAAATGACAAAAATAACTTACAATCTATACTGATGGCCAATTTATACAAAAGAAATCTAAGACTACCTCTACAAAATTACAAATTAAACATTAATACAATTAGAAATTAACAATTCAAGACCTTACGTGTCTAATCGTCAAATAATCCCCCCCGAGTTATTCCAGGCGCAAAGGTCCCCATTACACTCGCCGCATTACCACGTTGTATGGCGATGGACAACCATTGCACCAAGAAAGAGCCCGCACGCATATCGGACCCCCTCTCTCTTAACCTACGCCCCAGTTCCCTAATAAAGGCTATAGCCTCCAACCCCCAACACCCTGACGTCTCAAACGCAAGCGGCACAAAATAAACCGTTACTTTGACATTTATTATTTTGTGGAGAAGTTCAATGCCGAGATCGCCTTAGCTTTATCCCGGTTTTTACAAGGTTCGCTTATCTTACTTGAAAATTTGACAGGTTCAGCCAATGTCTAGACGCTTGTCGACTGAAAATCATTCATGATGATGATCATTCATGGTACTACTGACTCTTCATTGCTTGGTTGGAGTGTAATTAAACAGCCAGGTCGCAGGTTCAAATCCAGCACTGGACTAAACCAATGATTGTCGAATTTGTTTTCCAATTCACGTTTGGATCATAAATGATTATCGCGTGCTCAACGGTGAAGGAAAAACATCGTGATGAAACCCACATTCCCACAAGTGAGGTGGATTACCAACCCCATCAACTCTGGTGTTAGGGTTATTACTGAGCCATCATAGACCCCTGACATGTAACGACTACGTACTTGTATTAGTTATAACCGGGACCAACGACTTAACGTACCTTCCGAAGCACGAATCATCTTACTTTTGGACAATCAGGTGATCAGCCTGTAATGTCCTAACCAAAGTAGGGATCACAAAGTGATTTTTGTGATTTGTCCCCACCAGGATTCGAACCCGGGAGCTCCGGATTGTGAGCACAACGCTCAACCATTGGACCACAGAGGCCGTGTACTTTGGTCTTATCTGGTCTTATATGAAGATACCGAAACATATAGCGAGGCGTGCGGCGCATGGCGTGTGGGGTATATGCATTATGTGGTAGCTATTTAATTTAAGAATAACACTGTTATTGAAAATCTAGCTCTACTTCTTCTCTTCAGCATAATTAGAGGGCTAAAGAATGGCGCTAAATTTTGACTTTGAATAGATGTTCTCTGATGATCCTATGAATGAAATTAAACGATTTTTCGTTTTAGGGCGAGGTTAATGTGGGGTTGGCTTGAACATCTTATCCTTTTGTGATCTTTTTTGTTAGTATGAATAACATAGATCAACATGAACCTTCTAAGATGTAACTTCCAAACTATATAGACGATATTTTATTCAATATATCTGCGCTTTTGAGCAGAGAAATTAAAAGAAGTGTTATTAAGTAATTATAACAAACATAAGCATTTTATGTAAACAATGGTGCTACCCGACACATTCATTTACTCATTCTTCCTAAAATTAAGAGCTGTGAATCATCCGTCCCTTTCCTTTTCGACGGATATGAAAATGACGGATATAACTTAAAATAAAATTAGGCGGTGTCTGCAGGAATCGGGGCCAATATTGTTATATAAAATGCATGCAGTTATAAATAATGTACATTACCTTGGGTTACTAAAATTAGGAGTAATTAAGCCTAATATAGAATAATAGTTAAAACAATAACAGACGATTTCTAATTGTTAGTTCCATAATTCTACAAGCGGATTCATATTGCGTAAGCCTTGCTAAATTCGGTAGTACACAAATCAGTGATTTTATTAGCTTTTTTTTTGGTAGGGTAACCATGATTGTTGGTTTAGGACTAGCCCTTGAATCGAATTATCAGTCTGTGTACTATTGTGATATATATGATCGAAGGTTTTCATGGTTTTTATTTCAGATTTTTTCATTCTTACTTCCCCCATTTTGTTTCATGATCACAAAAGTCATCAAATCATTCAAGTATCTCCATTCCGATAGCTAGTACCTATTAGTAATAGTATTGAGTACATAATATACATATGCGGATAATCATAATGAAACAATAGTTATATTTTCCAAATTCAAATCCAAAAACCTAAAGTCACGTGTAATATCGTCATATTGTCTGAGCCAATCAGACTTGAATCTTTTTGTCCCACTAAAACCTCAAACCATAGTCACCCTATCAACTTACTAGTGCGAGACGGTTGCGTGCGTCCTGCTTGTCGATTCTAACTCGCGTGATTCCACCGAAACTAAACTAACATGCCATTATAGCCTCTATTACTAACTGCATAAAACCCACCCACACTCCCAGGTCTTGTTAGCAAACTTATATGAAGAAATCTTGAAACACATATACATTACTAGTGAATAATCTAGATAAATATTGTGAAAATAATTCGGCAATTTTTCATGCCAGCTACATTTTTATATTGGGAAATGTATTACAAATTCACTACAATGTTTTTTATCTGATCTGTTTCAATTAATTTTATTATTAGGATATGTCCAGTGTAAGTTGAATTATGTTATTTATGCTAGGAGCACTCTATAGTAGAGGCACACTCTTCTTCTATCGTGTGGGTTGTGACGTAAATTACCAACCTCATCAACCCTTGTGTCAGGATTACTATTGAACCGCCAAAGGCACCTGACATGGCTCATGTATCGACTCTTTACTTACATCAGTAAGTAGTAACCGGGACCAACAGCTTAACGTGCCTTCCGAAGCACGGATCATATTACTTTAGGACAATCAGGTGATCAGCCTATAATGTCCTAAGCAAACTAGGGATGACAAAGTTATTTTTGTGATATGTCCCCACCGAGATTTGAACCCGGGACCTCCGATCGTGAGCCCTACGCTCGAACCATGGACCACGGAGGCTGTTACACACTCTGGACACTATACAAAAATATCGAGAGAGCGAGACAAAAAGTTTGAGTTTGATTTAAGATTTAAAGTAAATCCCAAAGGGGATGAGTTCGGCGTCTGATACGAATTTTGTCCGGCCGTTCTATACGTAATATTACTCTTTACTCTATGGTAGGGGATACCTTTTTTACTTCCCATACAAGTTTTTGACAGTGATAAATTAAATATGGGATTGTCAATTCACCTTATGTCAATCCTATACATTTTTATTACAGTCTGTGTCGCTCTTGGAAAGTCATTTTATTGAAGTAAATAGTTCTCGAAACGGAATGTCCCAAAACTAATCCAGTTAATGCGTGCCTTACGAAGCTGTTCAATTTTATCTGAACACCTTTTCTTTATTGCACTGTTTCCCTTCATTTGTTCAGAGCGTTCTGTCTCGTGTTCGGGAGGGGTTTTCATTTCCACTGTTTCGTTTTATTTATATGAGCCACTTTGATATATGCGACTTCTTTGGGGCGCCGAGCGTGTGCTGTTTTAGAAAATGCAATTGTTCTTGTGTATTTTAGAGAGAATGCTCTTTGTGTAACGTCCTCTCTCGCAACAGATGGTAAAAAGAATCCTTTTTTGTTTTTTATAGCACTTTATCCTTGCTTTGGGAAAACTCACAACGAGAATATATCGTAAAATTGTATCTAGATAGATAGGTATATTATGCAATAACATTTGAAAATCGTACCAGTGTATATTATTAGCCAAAAAGAATTTGAATTTCGATTGTGCCAGGTCAAATATAACTGAAGCCATAGGCCCCGATTCCTGCAGACACCTCTTAATATTATTTTAAGTTATACCCGTCAATTTCTTATCTGCCGAAAAGGAAAGAGACGGATGATTGACAACTGTTAATTTTAAAGTGAAAATGAATAGACATCTCGCTGGTATACAACCCGTTTGACGTGTGCTGTCAACTTAATTCTGTCGGGTTATTGGCCAATACATTTGGGTTTTTTTTAAATTCCAACCTTAAATTGACGTGTGTTCCATAAATTTTATGCCCGTCGATTAACCGTTCTTTCCCTTTTCGGCGAATAAGAAAATGACAGGTATAACTTAAAATAAAATTAGACGGTGTTTACAGGAATCAGCAGCATTGTATACTTATAATATGTTACATAACCACATGTACTGAAGCGAACCGTTTGAAATAAAAGACAGTACACTTTAAAATGAGTCTTCAAAACTCAAAGAATCTTATTAGGTAACAATATCTACACTCTCCTACACTTAATTTATATATAATGTCATTGAATGCCAGATTTAAATAATTTCTCTTTGTACGAAAAATAATGTCTACATATACACGTATATATATATAACCAAGGTATACGCGTAGATCGATAGATACCTAATGGATATTATCTACCCTTACTTATAAAGATAGAGAAAATTTTTATAAGGAAGGGTAGATAATACTGAAGCTACTCTTCTTTTTTATCTGTGTCCGAAGATCTTGAACAGCTGGTGACAGGTTGCCCGTTGGCTGCAAGTGGTGTTTGATGACCTTGTGGCTCTCCTCACTCCATTAACCCTTGGATTACGTGCGTGAGATTATGTGTGTGTATGTCTTGATGTGTGTCTCATAGTCTAACCGTTATAGAAATGTGATTCTACGGTCAATGCCCCAAATCCCAAAGTCCTAATCTGGAGAAAGAGACGTGGAACAATCAGACTACTTCATCTAAAATTACCTATATCTTCATCTGACGATAAAAATAGTACCTATATCGACTAATAGTCATACAGCAATTACCAATGCTCACCCTTCTTCAAAATGACTGTTTCTGACATTATCCTCTGTTACAAGTCCATGAGTGTAAGACATAATTGGAGCACCGTGCGCGCACATTAGAAAGCGCGGCCTGCGCTCGCGCAGTGGATCAGCACTCATTACCGCTTCACTTTTTCTTCGAGATCTCCGAGATGGACTGTTAGAGCTCTTTACACTTCACGAGTTATGGCTTGACCAAGAGCAGGAATATGGCCTAGAGTAGTAGGAATATGGAGGGATATATAACGTTATATTAATACAGTGAAACCTGGTTAAGTGAGACATCAAGGGACCTGCAATGTCGTTTCACTTATAGAGGTATTCCACTTACCTAGTGTCTCAGATATACAGGTATAAATAAATATCTGTCTCATTTACAGAGGGTTCCATTAATAGAGGTGAGAATACAGGTTATTTCAGTTATACAGGTGCGATAATTAAATTAAATAAAATAAGATAGTAAAGCGAAACTAAAAATGAAGGTAATTGAAGCTCAAAATTTGTACTTACGTTCTTGGAATTACGTGTGGAATTCGTGGGTAGAATAAGAATGAGTAAACAAACAATGTTATCTCAGTGACAGAGGTTTATGCATATAAAATTTACTCGCTGTCTCAGTTATAGAGGTAACTATGATGATAAATCGAAAGAACGAATCCCAGATATAGAGGCTTACCTCGTCCCACTAACAGAGGTAATTCAGTGCCAAAGTGTTGGGACCTCAGCATGAATTCCAGTTATGGAGGTTTCTCACTTATCCAGGTCCCACTTAACCAAGTTTCACTGTATATAGTAAAATACTTAATAGTCATTTGGAAAATGACATAACACAGTACGAATTCCGTTCATTAAAGTTAAAATTTCACAATGACGATTTTTTCAATATTAAACCTTTAGAAATCATATTTTGTTTTTAATGCAATAATTCCACTTCATTTGTTACATATGAGTTATTAAAAGGAGATTTACAATGCTGAAAAATAAATCAAATTCAAAAGTTGCCAAGCTTTTTTCCCGAGCAATTTTCGTAAACAATGTCGTCAGGTATAAAAAACATGGCCGACCGTTCCGTGCACCGCTTGCATTCGCCTTTCACTCAGCAATTGTGGACTCAAATTGCACCGCTTTTGGTTTATTTCGCTCCACTAAATGCACATTTACCATGTTTGTTTTAATACTTGCAACATCTTTTACATGACACACTTCAAGATAAATCTTAGCTATTAATTGAGTTGCTTCATGCAAAAGATAAGTAGTAGCTGTTTTAGCTAAGTTTTTGTTGGTCATCATTCTCTATTATTTGGCAGGAGAATTAATCTGACGAGATAATGATATTGAAATTAATGGCGCATTTTATAGCTTCATAATAAAGAGATCCATTTGCCTGACAACCGTGACTAATTGAAAATCGAACATTACCCATTTTAATTACCTACTTACCTATTGTGCCATCTACAGTCATGAGCAATATATTGTACCCACTTTAGGACTCTGTCGCACTAACATATTTGACATTTAGTGAGACTTACAGTTCAATTTGTCAAAAAAGTTAATGTGACATGGTACCAAAGTGTATACATATTAATGCTCGTGACCATACTAATTATTTTGCAAAAAGTGTGGTTTCAACAGATTCATAGTCAATTTTCAATCAATATAGAGACGGATTTAAGTTGACATAATCATATCAGCGAGATGCTTAACTTAAAATAAAATTAAGAGAGTCCCTTTCCTTTTCGGCGGATAAGAGAACGGGTATAACTTAAAATAAAATTAAGAGAGTCTGCAGGAATCGGGGCAAATATTTTAACGTTTAAAAAGTGTACGCCTGATAAAGTTATAAGAGCAATCACAATAGCGACTTGTTATATCGTGTGCAGGCGTTCACACTTATCTCGGCAAAAATGATGTTTGGATAGAGTGCTTGTTTACAGTTTCACTATAATCAGGGATGTTATAGGTAGGTACTTATATTAAAGGTTCAAAATACAGATCAGGTACTTGTACGGTCACGAGTACTAATATGTATACACTTTGAAACCATGTCACATTAACTTTTTTTGACAAATTAAACCGTAAGTCTCTATTAGATTTCGAATATGACAGTGCGACAGGGTTCTACATATAAAGTGAGTAGGTACATGATATTGCTCATGACTGTAATTATGATAGTGGTGAAATAAACGGTAAGGAAATTAAAAATCATTTAAGTACTTTAAGCAATAATTTATTAATATACAAAATCAAAATTATAATTTCAAAAGTCAGCAGTATTTCGTTAATTTATGTAAAATACGGAAATTACAAAATGTGGAATTAAATTATAAGGTTAATTTGTTCTTCTTTGTTTGAATGTATTTAAAAATGCTTCAGCAAAGTAGTGAATGCCATATACGGCAAATCTACAATAAGTCACGTCAAAAAAAATGCGATTGAAAAGTAATGCTGCGGTATTGAAAAGTACCACCGAAAAGTGAGTGAGTAAAAAGTACGAATACATCGTCGTCTCCCTAGCATTATCTCGTTTTTCACAGGGTCCGCTTGCCTAACCTGAAGATTTGACAGGTCCGGTTTTTACAGAAGGGACTGCCTGTCTGACCTTTCAACCCGCGAAGAGCAAACCATCCCAATACAGCTTAGATCACACACCTCCGAAAATGCATTTCTCGGGAATAGGGGTTTCTTGACGATGTTTTCCTTTACTGTTGAGCAAAACAAGAACTTGAAAACAAATTCGACATACATTGGTTTAGGCCTGTGCTGATATTCGAAACTGCGACCTCAAAGTGAGAGGCAAGTGTTCTGCCAACTGGGCCACCAGGGCTCCAAGAAAAAAATACGAGTATTAAGACTATTTTAGTTACTACATGGATGAACACAGGACAGTCAAGATTATTATCTCGTCATGGAATCGTGTCATGATCGTTAAAAGCTTATAAACATTATGTATTTTGTATAATATCGAAGATGTATATAGCATAACATCAGCTCACGATTATATCCTAATATAGTCAGAGGATAGTCATGGTATGTCCATTAATTAAGTACCCAAACCTCGCTGAGCTTTCTTAGACTAACGTGATAGGTGGTTGAGCCGTATTTCCGCGTCTATAATGCCAACTGTGTTAGTGAACATTGCACTTACGATGTACATCATTGATGTTTATATCAGAACGCACAGTTATTTATAATGTTTAGATAACTTTTGTGAAATATTATAACATCAACAGATTTTTGAATTCTGGCACTACAATAACATTATCACAATTTCAGTTAAAAAGGCCATATTGAAGCAATTCACCTTAAAATCAATATTGCTATTTGCAATTTGTTTACATTGCGCACTTACTTTTCAGATCTTCTTCTATCGTGTGGGTTGTGAGGTGGAGTACCAACCTTATCAACTCTGGTGTCAGGGTTGCTATTGAGCCGCCAAAGGCCCGTGACATGGCTCATGTAAAGACTATTTACTTCCATCAGTAAGTAGTAACCGGGACCAACGGCCTAACGTGCATTCCGAAGCACGGATCATCTTACTTTTGGAGAATCTGGTGATCAGCCAGTAATATCCTAATCAAACTAGGGACCACAAAGTAATTTTTGTGATATGTCCTCACCGGGAATCGAACCCGGGACCTCCGGATCGTGAGCACAACGCTCAACCACTTTTCAGATGAATTGCTTCAATGCGGCCTTTTTAGAACCCCAGTAGATATTGTTGTCACATCGAGATATTTTTGTCACTTGAATTGTAAAAAAACGTCAAATTCAGTTAATTAAGTAAAAATCACATAATATAAAGAGTTTATAGAGCCTATGACATCGTCACAATTATTTGAGTATCACAGGAAACAATATGCTTTATGGCTTTCAAATAGACTACTCTGGGTGCCATCCCACTCGCGTCAGACAGAGTACTGCGAGGCAGAAGGCAAGAGGGAAACCACTGCTCTATTTTTTCCCTAAAAAGTAGCATGGAGGATGCTACACCGACAAGAGCGTGGCTCTAAAATTATTGTTGATGAACAATATAACAATGTAAGTACTCATATAATATGTTCTGAATCAATAGGTCCGGCTAAATAGTGCCGTATGCGGCAAATCTAAGTTAAGTCATGTCATAAAAACGTACCAAAAGTTTGTCATAGTTTGTTCCTACTACTTATTTACTTACTTACGTAAAACCTCTTCATAAGCATTTTGTCAAGCACCATTTTTAAATAACCAATCTCATATGCAAAACAATCACATCTTCTTTTTTTAATCTTCAACACCAACATCAAGAATAGTATACTTTATCAGTTATTTTAAGAGTTCTATAAGCACCGTATGTCCCTTCATCTAAGTCGTCTTGTCTGTGTAGAGATCTACAGGAATGTGTGCGTGTGAGCATGTCGTAGGAAGCGATGCGCCCGCGCAGGTTCCGTACCGCGCTGCGGTGTCGCGTTCTGGTCCGGATTTCTGGTTTTAAAACCGTGTCGTAGAATTTCCGTTCTTCTGATTGTAGCCATTTAGAGTTGGAGAGAAGCTTCTTGGTCCATTCATCTGTGGAAACAAAGAAAGGAAATAAGTCTTATTATGCTATAATAATACTACTATCAAATATGATGGACCTGTGGTAGACCCAACTAGTTGACCAACTAGTTCCGCCCACATGCAACAGATGGCGCCACCATTAAATAATGCCTTGTCACTCAATAGTGTCCTGAAACGCGCTATCGAAGTTTACATAGCGTGACGCATGTGTACAACTTCCAACATGACTCAAGTGGACCGTCGATCCCTAGTCGCACTACCATCCTGTGGCTAGCAGGGTACTATGATCTGTTCGGTACCTACCACGAAAAAGAATAGAATATAAATAGTTTATTATAAAAGGACGCCACACACAAAAAAAAAAGACATATAACATCATAATCAAATTTCCACTAAAACAATTACAAAAAAGCAAGACGGATGTTTGTCGAAATGATCATAAGGTGGCGATGGACGTCCTGAGATAAAAGGGCCTCACTCAGCACAAGTCGCGGCGTGAACCACGACGCTGGTATTATGTGGGCATAATATATTATGTTCCCTTTTCGAATCTCCCCTAAAAACAAAATCATCTTACCATTAAGATCCTTCATGGCTCCAGCTTTCCCCCCATACTCATACGGTAGACCTTCAACTGGGAAGTAGTCCAGCCCCATGGCATGGTTGATCTGCTCTGCATTGGCGTGTACCTGCACCACGTTGCGTCTCCAAGGGTACAGGCCAATGTGCAGGAGTAGCAGTGACATGGTCTTGAGGCGCTGGGTGTTGATGACGTGGACCTCGGAGAACCGGAGAGGATAAGCTTGCTGGAATTAGAGTTTTTGAATGTTATTGACCTTTATATACCTATATGTTTTCCAACTAAATATTAATGTGTGTATATTTTAATGTTGTAAATGTATATGTGTGTCGTAGGTTTTACCTAAATAATTTTTTTTATTATTATTATTGAAACTGACTTGATTTTAAAATTTATCAAATCAAATAAAATCATTTATTCGCATAGGATTCATGGTTTTGTAAACAGTCGGTAGGTCTATGCCCAGCAGTGGGACGTAAATAGGCTGTTTATATTATAATGTTATATTTATTGCAAAAAAGATATACAATACAAACTTTACAAGACAATATTCATAAAGTATTTCTTCCAGACAAGCTTGGTGTATAGTCATGAGCAATATAATGTACCCACTTTAGAACTCTGTCGCACTAACATATTTGACATTTAGTGAGACTTACTGTTCAATTTGTCAAAAAAGTTAATGTGACATGGTACCAAAGTGTATACATATTAATGCTCGTGACCGTACGATAGGTATATATTTTTTTTTTAATAAAAACGTAGCGGGACGGACGCTGCAAAATACCTAATAAAAACGAATGAATACATCTTTCCTCGTAATAAAATGTCTGCTATTAGCGACTTTCCGATCATGGTTTCAAACCTAATCTCATAAACATCATGCCTGTATTCCCAAGCGGGTAGGTAGAGGTTTATGGTGTAATATACCTACAGCCACTCCTTGCCAGTTATGTTTTATGTCCCATGCAATAGGGGGCGAGCCTATTGCCATTAATCGGGTACAAGTCGGTTCAAGTCCTAATAACCACGTCAATTATCAATTATCTATGATCCAAACATGAATTTATACTCAACCCGAGTCGGGATTCGAACCCGTGACACTAAGACATAAGTCACGCATTCTCCAAACAGGGCTATCACTGATTTAACAACTTAAATTCACTTTTACTTATGATGTAGATATTGCTATTTTATTATACATACATACATACATAAACTCACGCCCGTAATCCCAAATGGGGTGGGCAGAGCCACAAGTAATCAAAGACAACTTGCAGCCACTGTTGATACGAAGTCCTAAGATGGATATGATGAACCTTATGGTGATAAGGGATCAGCCTATCGCCCATAACATTAGCCCATCATGTTAGAGGACGCAATCCCTCTGTCGGTTTTTACGACGTGCCCGGGAAGACGAGCAGCTGAACGTGTTCTATGTTTTTTATTTGCTCCCAGAACAGCATAGAAGCAATTTTATTATATTTTTTTTTATATTATTACCTTCATGCACCAAACGAAGTCTTTCCAGTAGGTACCTCGGAAGTGGTTCTTCAGATGTCCAGGTTGCAGATCGCTCACGTCGATAAACACCACCTCCTCGCCTGGAGTTGGGTCCTCGCGTAATCTAACAATGTAAATAATAAATGCACTTTTAATGCACACATAAAGCATTACTACTTGCATTACTACTTTAAGTAAAAAAAGCGACAAATATGGAAAAAGTAATTTATCTTCATTTGGTAGTGGTATAAAGAAAATGTTTTTTTTTTGTGAGGTTGCTCATAGGTTATGGAAATAAATATCAGATATTGATATAATGTGATAATTGTAACAGGCCTTGGAAATAGCTCTTAGTAATGATAAAATAATTGGTGTCACACCACATTTGCTTAGATTAAATTGTCTTAAGGGGCCTCTACGTGTTGGCTTCGGCCCCACGCACGCCTCCCAAAAGTCCGGGACTCCATAAGCCCGAGATATGGAAATGACAAACATAATAATAAAATGTATTTATTGTTCCAAACAACTTAATAACTGGTCCAATTATATCGTATTTTCAGAGATATCCGTAAATCTACAGCAATTTTTCAAAAATAGACCAATGAGATCTGGATATGTAGTCTCTGCTTACCCCGGTGGGAAATAGGCGTGAGTTTATGTATGTAGTATGTAAGAGCTGAATGATGCTGTTTGGTAGACATGAATAAGTATTATTATTATAACTTCCATAAAATACCATTGAATATAAGAGAAAAAAATAAAATAATATAAGTAATGATAATAATATTTATATTTATATATTATGTAATTGACACAAATAATTGAGTAGGTACCATAGCTGGCTAAGTATGGAAATACTCCCCTGGCGATCAGACAGGACCATAGCTGGTATAAGTACAATCTTATGTTGCCGAAAGAATAAACAAAATAGAAATACAAAAGTTTTTAAAAAACGAATGATGTGACAATAAGAGAAGAGACTGTGGATCTCTTAGAAAGAATAAGAAAGAAAAATGTCATACTCCCGGACACCACAGACACAGACAGACAGGTACATTACATAATTAAAACACATAGTAACGGGGTCTTACCGCGTTTGAAATAGTACAGGGGGTCAGGTACATTACATTCAACACAGGACAGAAACCACACAGAAATCAATATACAAAAAAAACAAACAAAAGGAACACCATGATCAAAAATCATTAACAAAAAAAAAAAAACAAAACAAAATCATAAAAAAATAATAGGTAATAACAGTAAGATCGATCGATCTTAGATCGTCTTACGATGGATTTCCCTCTGACTACCCCATAAACAAAAGTAAATAAGTACGTCATAATTTCCAGGCTTTGGTTTGGAGTGACGCGTTTAGCCAATAAGACACCAAAGCCTAGAATAGTACGTCTCATCTGAAATTAATTCCCGGCCCCCAGCGAGCGCAGACATTATTAAACTCCCTACTGCTTTCGCTTTATCAAAACGTCGACGGGTGCCAGTTAACACGAGTCTAACGGAGAAAATTTCCCGAAACTCCGAAAATCAACTACATAGGACTACATAGGAGCGTTTGTCAGCGAGCATTCAAACGTAACCCTAAGTAACGCAAAAGAACTTTGCTTCGCTGTCAAATACTTAAACCCACGTTCATCCCTAGTTAATTTTTTATTTGTAAGGTGGTTAGTGACAAAAGCTTGTATGTACTTAGTATTTTTTTTGGAAATTAGTATGCAAATCTACCGCGATTAAATTCTATAAAGGTGGTTAGAACCTATAAGCTTGTATGTTAGCAAAGGGACAAAAATCGCAAGTTATTTTATAGATTAAAGAGTTCGAATTGGGTAGTTTCCCAGGTCAAAGATAAATAATTATGAAATTCTGATTAGGTACTAAATAAAGACAGATCTAAAGATGACAAAAAATGTTGTCTTTTTTGTTTTTAATTTATTTATGAATGTCAATAAAGAAAAAAATAATAATGAGTGCGACATTTTGACAAGTTTTTCTATGACGTCCCAAGTTGCTTTATCAAACGAAATCCATATTAATTTCGTGTTTTGGCGTTTAGTAAAAAGAAACTGATTTGACTAGTTGGAAACTAGTCTATTGGTACCCAGAAAAGCCAGCTTTTGGTTTATTACAACATAACAGAAGCTCACGACTATATACCAATAGGGTGTTCAGGGGTACGTACATCGCAAGATGACCTAGGTACCCAAACCTCACCGAGCTTTCTGTTAGACCAATATGCGGGCAAAAAGCATTGGTATTCGAATCACACTGAACGTTCGTCAGAGCAAGTTTTGCTTCGATATTAGTTAGGAACTAGGCCTTTGGGCAAGTAAAACGCGTTATTGCGAGCTTTGCAAAGGTCAAATTGAAACATTACACTCGACCGAATGCTCCCAATTAAAACGAGGCTTAAAACAAAATTTCCAAGTCAGCTATTCCAAAACAAAGCCCTAATGGCGCCTTTTGTCTGAATGTTTACATCGAAGCAGCGTTTAATTTGTTACGATTTGGAAACATAATTTTTGGCGTTTAAAGTTTCCTTTTATTTGAGTTCAGTGAACCTTTTGTCGCTTTGTTTATTATTTTATCTACGATAAAATGTTAGATATTTTCGTACATTTGAAATTGTTATTAACAACATTAAGAAATGTTTTTTGTAATAGATAGGCAGATGACTGCTTTCGGTTTAAGTTTAATGTTTCTGATAAAATATACCTTTGTGAGTGGTCAGTGCGGTGGACGTAACATCCCACGCGACACGGTGCTCTTTATCGACGTAGACGCGACAAACATCACTGGCTTTGACTAATAGGCTAAGCGTGTGTCTACGTAGAACAACACGCAGTTTTTACTAGTTAAAGCTGATATTTGTCGAGTCTAAGGACGCGGACGGCAAGTCATAGGGACTGTAACCTGGAACCTGACAGAGGGCAGCAGTAACTGTCAGTCAGGCGAAGGATAGGCGTCCTAGTATGGCTTTGGAATAGACTACTCTGGGCGCCATCCTACTCGCGTCAGACAGAGTACTGTGGGGCGGAAGGCATGAGGGAAACCACTGCCATGCTTTTCCCTAAAAAGTAGCACGGAGAATGCTACACAGACAAGAGCGTGGCCCTTAAATTAGTGATGATTTGTAATTGTAAATTATAATTAAGTACCTAATATCCAGTATCATCAGCCATCGAGCCAACAGTGATCTGGCTGAAAGTGGTCTATCCAGTGCTGTGGGGGCAGGCAGTCGCACCAGGGTCATTCGCCTCCCACCGACGCTACGGGCTCGGAGGGGGACGACGTAGCTACAAATAGAAAGAGCGAGATATTATGCAACTGAAGGATGGAATTTTGCTTGTAGATAGATAGATAAAATACTTTATTGAGCACAAAGGACACAAGATACAGAGATAAAGACAACAGATACAGAAAGGCACAACAGGCGGGCTTATTGCTCTTGCAGCAATTTCTTCCAGACAACCTTTGGGTGCAGGAAAATTTTGTACAAATATAATAGTGGGTACTTACAATTTTGTTTTCAAATGAAATGACGAATTAATAATAAAATAGATAAAAAAACTTACGCATCCTGACAGCTGGACAGAATATCTTCATCATCAGGGTGTCTTTTGTGCCATAATTCGGTGAGACCTCCAGGCCCTCTCGCAGCGTAGTACCTCCTGGCTCTCTTGGCTGCTTCTGTCTCATCTCCCTCACAGGTAAGAGGGAAGAGGTCGAGGACTGTCAGCTCATCAGCTGTGACCTCTCGCGCCAGATTGTCGCGGGCCCATCGTTCAGAGAACGACGCTGCCGGAGACATGGTCTGGAAGGCAGAGTAACAATTTTATTGTTTTTGTGGACGTAATTATGAGAGGATGGCTATTTTTAAACATGTAAGGTGCTTAGTTATTATTACGATTTTGGATCTTATTATCTAGCAGATAGTTTTAGAGAGAAGTTGGATTTAGAAAAGGAGGTAGCTCGTGCAAAGTTTAGTTAATATTGGGTTTCTAAACAAGTTTTTGTGTTCTTCTATCGTGTGGGTTGTGAGGTGAACGACCAACCTCATCAACCCTGGCGTCAGGGTTATTATTGAGCCGCCAAAGGCCCCTGACATGGCTCATGTAACGATTACTCACTTACATCAGTAAGTAGTGACCGGGACCACCGACTTAACGTGCCTTCCGAAACACGGATCATCTTACTTTCAGACAATCAGGTGATCAGCCTGTAATATCCTAACCAAACTGGGGATCACAAAGATGATTTTTGTGATATGTCCCCACCAGGATTCGAACTTCAACGCTCAACCTCTGGACCACAAAAGCCGTCAGCCGGCAGTTTTTGTGTTGGACGCTCTGCATTCAATGCCGTATATTCAACGATTTTGAGCTATGAACTAAGTAAAAAAAGCAATAACGCGATATTGTAAGACTGTTAGTCATAACAGTTTTAAACTTAGTTAAATGACTCATAGTTTTATCTTCCGCACCATCAGTTAAAGATTTTATTTTCCTTAAATATTACATAAATACAAACTGAATACATCTAAAACTTATGCCTATTTTCCGCGACAGGTTTCCTTTCCCTAAGATATATATTTATACCTAAAGCACCTAAAGCAGTTGCTACCACCGATCACGATAAAGAGTAGATAAAATTAATAATATATATTATGATAATTTTAATCTAATTATGAGACAGAAACTACTTAAAACTTAAATTCTGGCGCAATTTCAACTGGCGAAATGTGTAACGCATTGACAGCTGGCAACAGCATTGCAATTCATCACGCCTACAATTTTTATAAAAGCAAAGTTGGTCTTAATTTGTATCCGATTTATTTATACATTTTATAGTTTTGCCAGAGTTAGACAGGCAATCGACTAATGAGTTATTAATTTATCTGAAATGCAGTTTTCACTAACACAGTCTGTTTGACCATTACGAGTATTAGGCGGTGATTTGATTCACCACATTGGCGCGATTCGGTTCACAGAAAGCGCGGTGAGATGTAAGTACTTATCGCTGACTACCACAATTGAGATATAGTCGTGAAAATTATTTTATGTTAGACTGGTTGACTGGTTTTGGTGGTTGTAGGCCCGCGTGATGGTTTACAGCCCGATCTCCCATCCATCCATAGGGAAGGCCCGTGCCCCAGCAGTGAGAACGTTAATGGGCTGACGATGATGAGATTGGTTGCCTATATCCAAACTAGGTACTCTACGACTCAAAATCGTACAGACAAGTCGGATCCATTGCTAAAATATACCACTTGCTTTGTAAATTATTCATAAATTTTCCACTCACTTTGGTGATCAAAAAATGAGCAAATATTTCACATAGAACCAACATGCAACCTCTCGACTTGACACTAGGGATCCAATATTTGATCGAATGTTTGCATTGAACGTACTCAGGAGTACCTCTTGATAAATTCAATTCGATGCTGACATCACTCGTTTTGGCAATGCGCAAATTGTAAACGTATTATACATACATATATAAGATCACGTCTATTTCTCGTTGAGGTAGGCAGAAACCATCCTCAAGATCCTCAGCAATGAATGAGGGAACGATGAAGAAGAAGACACAATATCAGCTATGACTACTAATTATTTCCTCCGTGGATACTGATCATCTAGGTAACGTCATTTCGTTAATCTATGTAATTTGTGCCACAAATATCAAGTTTTAAGAGTTATCGCAATGAGATTAACAAGAATGGGGGTAATCTTCTCAAACACGAGCAGGCGTTATGATGCAATTGGGTGTCCACTTAGTACTAGTGTTGTAGTTCACCCCGCGGGTTCAAATTTATTAATTTTAATCAAGAAATACGTAATAATAAGTCCAACATTTTATCAACAACATTCTATGACGTTTCAGTGTGCTTTTTCATACAAATTCTATAGTAGTTTCGTTTTTTGACGTGTAGTAAAAAGTAACTGATTTGACTTGTTGGAAACTAACCTATTATGTCATTTTGTGTAAGTGTTTTTTTCTTTCTCTTGATGTCATTGTATTGTTGCTATGTGTGTGGCGTCCTATTATAATAAATTAACCTTTTTCTTTTTTACTTTTTTAATTTTCGTTCCTAGCTGCTGGATAAATGGATGTGCACTGAACTTGGTACATTACTGCAAGGAACGGAATGTTTATTTGAGATTTTATTTTTGAAATCATAAAACGAAACGTATGTCACATTATGTTTTGAAAATGCAAAAAAAGGAAACAGAATCTTACAGAATGAGAATACGAAGAGAAGTCTTGTCTCGTGGATTTGTGCAAAAATGAAGGGAACCGTTTATTTTTTACATACATACATAAACTCACGCCCGTAATCCCTAATGGGGTGGGCAGAGCCACAAGTAATCAAAGACAACTTGCAGCCACTGTTGATACGAAGTCCAAAGATGGATATGATGAACCTTATGGTGATAAGGGATCAGCCTATCGCCCATAACATTAGTCCATCATGTTAGAGGACACAATCCCTCTGTCGGTTTTTACGACATGCCCGGGAAGAGAAGCAGCTGAACGTGTTCTATGTTTTTTATTTGCTCCCAGAACAGCATAGAAGAATAAAAACAGCGTTTATTTTTTAAAGATGTTTTTTTTTCTTCTATCCTTGGCATCTTGGTAATGACCCAGTGGTACAAACCGATATCGGAGTTCCCTGATTAAGAAGCAAGCCGGTGTACTACAGGACCACAGTAGTATTATAAAGATTTACTACTGTCTTTGTACATAGAGTCACGATTTTACATCAACCGAGAATGCAATTTGAATACGACCTTAATTCGAGCGAACTCGGCTAGTTCCGCATAATATTACTGGTGTCTGCGAAGTTTAGTGACAGACATCATAAATCAAAATCATGTATAAGTACTTTATTTTACGAAACTTAACATTAACGTACAGACATAACAGATGAACATAGTAAAATTTGGCGTCCTTATTGCTCTAAAGTAATTTCTTCCAAGCATTCACTACCACGAATCAACCATTTATTAAACTTGGATGCAGGATGATCTAAAAAAGAAAAAACAATAAGCATCGATACGACAAAAAAAATATATTTCATTTTACTGTTATTTGTCTTGAGCAGTGAAAAATAGTTTTGAAATATTTATCGTGTAGTAATGCGCAAAAGTATTGTAAATGTATTTGTGGCTCTGCCCAGCCTATAAGGTTTCACGGATATGAATTTATGGACCCTGAGCCAAAACAAAATATTAAACGTAAGTATTATTATAGATAAGTATATACGGCGGGAAACTGGTGGATGAGGTTAACCTAGGTTAGCCTCCAGGCTATACCCAGCAGTAGGATGATGCGGGCTGGTTGATGATGATGATCTATTCACCAAGTTCAACTGGGATTCGAACACTAAACCAATAATACAATAGTCTCAGGTATGTCATAATGGCGCGTGTTGGATTCAGCAAAGCCCTTACTGTTAGAATACCAATACATAACGTAACATAAACAGCCTATATACGTCCCACTGCTGGGCACAGGCCTCCCCTCAATCAACCGGAGGGGGTATGGAGCATACTCCACCACGCTGGTCCAATGCGGGTTGGTGGAGGTGTTTTTACGGCTAATAGCCGGGACCAACGATTTAACGTGCCCTCCGAAGCACGGAATCATCTTACTTTTCGGACAATCAGGTGATTCAAGCCTGAAAAGTCCTTACCAAACAAAGGACAGTCTCACAAAGTGATTTCGACAATGTCCCCATCGGGAATCGAACCCGGACCTCCAGATCGTGAGCCTAACGCTCCAACCACTAGACCACGGAGGCTGCAAGGAGAATACCAATAACTAATGCAAAATTGATTCGAAAGACCGAACATTATCTAAAACCTATTTTCATCCGATCTATTGCTTAATCCGTGACCTATCCGCGCCGGCGCAAGACAATTCGGTATTAAAATCCGTGTAATGTCAAGGGGACTCGTGATATGGTACCGTACGGAAAAGGTTTGGGTACGTACAGGAATCAACAGTTACCATTGTGTGGGATTCTAAGGTTTTATCTAAAGAATGTCGTCTATTGACGCGTGGGATTAGTTGCTTCATAGATTTATTCTCCAAAAATAAACGACAATATAGCCAAAGGTCAGGACATAGATATTAAGGATAAACTTGATGAAGGTCAATGTAACATTTTAACATAAGTACTTACGTTTCAACATAAGCCGTAAGAAATCTGGATATGACTTGATTACAGGAGTAGTATTAAAAACTCTTACATACATACATACATAAACTCGCGCCTATTTCCCATCGGGGAAAGCAGAGACTATAGAATTCCATTTGCTTCGATCCTGACACACTTCTCTTGTTTCCTCCACATTCATCAATCGCTTCATACACGCACGCCGGTAAAACCCTCCGCCTGTTAAAAACTCTTAAGAAATAATATTTTATTTATAATAGTTAGGGTTTAAGATAGCTTATTAGCTTGTAGGCTAGATTGTAATATTATGAAGCATATATTTAAGTATTCTAATGCTTTATTAAAATAAATAAAAATTGAAATTTCATCCTACAAACGTTATATTGGTTAGGGCCGAGGTATCATTCTCTGTTAGTACTTACCGGTACAAATGTTTAAAAATAAAGTAAACTTACCTCTTGCAACCTACATGTGTCATATTGTCCAGGAAAATGTATGTTCAAATCAGTTTAGATTTCCCCATCATCAATTCCTTTGTTTAAATGTGTTCATACAACGGTAAATAAATGTTTTAGAAATACCATGTCTAATCAATACGTATTTTTTTTTCGCAAACGCAGTATTCGTCATCGTAAGTAGTATAAAGATAGTTTTGATTAATAAACAGTTAAAAGGCGGAAAATTATCTACCCATTTATCGCTATATTCCATATTAATTTCACCATTTAACTGTTTTCCTTCTAAAGTAAGTACTATTGGTATTTTATTTAATGTTTATTTAAGTGTTATAAATATTTATAAGTTTACGTATGACAGACACTATTGGTAAGAGATGATGTGGCCCAATGTTTGCCTTTATTTTAGTCCTAAGTAGAAGGACATTAGACACACATTATATACAAACGAAAATGGACAGCTCGGTGAGGTGTGGGTACTTAGTTCATCTTGCGATTAATGTACCTCTGATTACTTCAATTGGGATACAGTCTTCTATACATTGTTTTGAGTTTACGCTGTTATTATCATAATTAAAACACATAATAACGGGTTCTTACCGCGTTTAAAATAGGGATATGAGACTCCCGATATTTCGACACTGTTGCAAGTGCCATGATCACGGGAAATGCGGTAAGAACCCGTTATTATGTGTTTTAATTAGTCTTCTATAGTTTATGTTATGTTCCACTGGCTGTCTATACACAATCTAGGTACATATACACGGGAGAATAGGACATAAAATTGTACAGACAGGTATGATGACGACTAGGTTGATGTATATTTTAGCAATGAATCCGCATTGCTAAAATATAGAACTGACATCTTGTAGTAACTTACATAAGTAACAATTGTATTAACATTATGGTTATTGTAATATTCAATGGAATGGCTTTTAATTCCCTGCACGTTGTCAGGCACATGTGTAACAATAAATACAGGGTGTTAGTGGACATCTTAACGAAAACCTTTAGAGATGATTCAAACTACGACTCTAAGTTGATATCAAGTGGAATTTTCCGTCTCAAAAGCATATTAATTAAAATTCAAAAATTCAAACGTATTTATTTTTCAAAATTGTCTTACAAAGTTAGCGCTTTTTGAACGTCAAAAACTAAATTACATATTATGTAACTAGCTGTAAAACTACTACCACATCGGAATCTGTAACGCTGAGGGAAAGACGTGGCCAGAAAACCTCCCAGCACAGGGACCAGTAAATAATAATTAAAAAATACACTAACTTTTTCATACATAAACTGCCTATATACGTCCCATTGCTGGGCACTCGCCTCAATCAACCGTAGGGGGTATGAAGCATACTCCACCACGCTGCTCCACTGCGGGTTGGTGGAGGTGTTTTTACGGCTACCTAATAGCCGGGACCAACGGCTTAACGTGCCCTCCGAATCACGGAATCATCTTACTTTTTCGGACAATCAGGTGATTCAAGTCTGAAAAGTCCTTACCAAACAAAGGACAGTCTCACAAAGTGATTTCGACAATGTCCCCATCGGGAATCGAACCCGGACCTCCAGATCGTGAGCCAAACGCTCTAACCACTAGACCACGGAGGCTCTTATTTTAAACATTTTCACATCAACTCAAAATCATAGTCTGAATCATTCCCCTCAGTATTTACTACGGTGTCACTAACACGCATACGTATTCCTACAGCTACCTGTAGTATTTGTGGGTGATTGGGTGATGACTGAGGGTGATGATTCAGCTCATGTTTCGCAGTTAATTTCAAGTGGAATTTTTCATCGCAAAAGTATTGAAGTGAAGTGACTTGAATTTTGCTCAGAATCATGGCCTGAATCGTCCCTAAAAGTTTTCGTTACGATGTCACGAACACCCTCTATTATTATACTACTGATAAACCCACGTCTGTAGATGTCTAATAATCTGAACGTATAATAAATATGTGTTATAAATCGATATCGCATGGGTCATAATGTGAACTTTTATGCAGAGGTTGATATTGCGAAGGGAAATATTTTGAAATTCTCGCTAATGTTATACTTAAATGCGAAAAGAAGAAACTGTCTGTTTTCCCTTTTCATGATTAAACCGTTATTAGCCGTTCGGCTATTGTACACTTTCTATTTCTCTTTTGTATTGAATTTTTTGTTTTGTTTGTGCAATATTTGTCATGTTTAGTTTTTATTACGAAAAGCTGAATTTAAGGGGCTGAAAAGGGGATGGAAAACGTGACGCGTGATAGACAAAATTCACGCGAAAAAGTTACGCGTGGAAAGTTAGCATGACATGAAATGAAAAAATGATTATTTTCTTTTACAATAAAACCATAACTACTGGTGGATTGGGGTCTCCATTTTTTTTGACGTGACTTATTGTAGATTTACCGCAGGTGGCATTAACTACTTGGCCGGACAAATGGGGAGCGCTGAAGTCTCTCACCGGGTACAACGTTTAGGGTCACCATTTAAGCGACATAGCCTATGTTTGGAGGGTTCGCTCTTTCATTATAACAAATAAATTGTCTGTATACAGAGTAGTACGGTAGGTAAGTAATATGGTAAGTTAAGTAAAAAGTAACTCATTGGACTAGTTGGAAACTAGCCCATTAAATGTACATAATTATCTAAAAAGAGATCAGTTAATCAACTATTAAGTGTTAACGCGACGCTATTTCGTTTCCCGTCATGGTTGCGTAATTTTATACTATAATGGCAACTTTACACGAGTTCAATGATCTTAAATTATCTACATCTACATAACGTATGTATCTATTGTATAATATTCCTATTAAGAATTTTGTTATTTGTCTATGTTTCACTGTAATCTATTTATCAATTAACAACTTGAATAGGACGTAGATCTCGAAAAGACTTAAAATCGTGTGTCTGGTATCTCGACAAGTACATATCCGTCGTTAACAGTAGTATAGTCTAACTATCGATAGTTCGGCATCAGTACCCAGTAGTGGATCCTATAATTGTCTTCTTCTATCGTGTGGGTTGTGAGGTGGATTACCAACCTCATCAACCCTGGTGTCAGGGTTACTATCGGCCGCTAAAGGCCCCTGACATGGCTCATGTAACGACTACGTACTTACACCAGTAAGTAGTAACCGGGACCAACGGCTTAACTTAAATGGATCGTCTTACTTTCGGACAATCAGGTGATCAGCCTGTAATGTCCTAACCAAACTAGGGATCAAAAAGGGATTTTTGTGATATGTCCCCAACGGGATTCGAGCCCAGGACCTCCGGATCGTGAGCCCAACGCTCAACCACTGGACCACAGAGGCCGTTATTGTAATAAGTACATAGTTGGTATCGAAACCTAACTCCTGTCATGGCCGCGAATTCGGTCTTATCTAGGTTTTTAAGATTATTATCCAATGGAGATTTGAAATGTTTGCCTTTGACGACATCGTTCATTACTTGGTCCTAGAAATAGGGTACTCGCCTGGTTATATTAGGTATTGTATTCTTTGTTTTGATCTTGTTTGGTAGCTAAATGACTAGAGCCATTTCGAATGAAGGTTCATCGAACTTACATTGTCTATCCATTAAGTACTTATGTGTAGGTAATGCCAACATTATCTTGTACTATATTGTCTATTAAATCAATGTGTTTTTTGAATAACGGGTGACTTAAAAGACATAGCTCGGCACATACCGTTAGGATAATGGCAGAAAATTTTGTTAAAAATTACGAAACTGTATTTGACATTGTTTATAACTCGGTCGCAAAGTAACAATTATAGTATTGTAAGTAATTACTTGACATTCGTGAAAGAATTGTAATTTTGTGCTTTTAGTTCTACAAATTAGTTTTTACTACTACATAACTGGGGGGTTTGCCAAGTTGCAAACACTTATGACAATCGACGTGACAGTGATAAAAATGTATGAGATTAACATGTTAACATGACACCTTATGTAAATTCCATACATTTTTATAACTGTCACGTTATCACTTCCGAACACATCCCGCTTAGGGACGGCACTGAAAAGTATCGGCGTCCGAAGGACGTAATATACGATCCCGACGACCCGATTACTCTAGCCATAGAGGCGGCCAATCAGCTCGCGACACCAAACACTTCAGAACTCCGATACCGACCCCGCCAGCGTGGTCGACGATTTCCCTCATTCAGCGCTTATCGCTATCGACCCCCTAGGGTCGATTAATCCTTTCAAATATTCTTCCTCTCAGACGACGCCCTGAGCCGAGGTTCGCACCCAACTGGGCACCCTCAGGCCTGTTGTCTTAAACGTTGTACCGGGTGAGAGCCTTCAGCGTTCCCATTTGTCCAGCCAAGTAGTTATTGCCATCTACGGCAAATCTACAATAAGTCACGTCAAAAAAAAATCCTTATCACTGTCGATTGTCATAATCGTTTGCACCTTTATTTTAGTTTTCCGTAGTTAGTTCCTTAATTTTCCAACGGAAAATTCCACTTGATATTAACTCGGAATCGTAGTCTGAATCATCCCTCTCAGTAATTGTTACGATGTCACTAACACCCTGTATAAGTTGTTTCAAGGGCTTTTGGCGGCTCAATAATAAACCTGTACCTAGGTGAGATCGTCGGTCATTGACATCACAAGCCACAAGAGTAAAAAAAAAAATTGTAGAGAGATGTAAGTTATGGACGTGTTATCACTACATAGTATAAAACGAAGTCGCTTTTTCTGTCCCTATATCCCTATGTACGCTTAAATCTCTAAAACTACGCAACGGATTTTGATGCGTTTTTTTTAATAGATAGAGTGATTCAAGAGGAAGGTTTATATGTATAATAACATCCATTACATAGTGGAATAATGCTGTTATTTTTGAAGTTTTTAATGTGATGTCGTAAATAATTTCATTGTTTCCTCAGCATTGCACCCGAGCGAAGCCGGGGCGGGTCGCTAGTACATAATAATAGTATTCTATTAGCTTGTTGTTTTACAGATTATACCATTAACTGAGCTCCTCCTTTTTTGCAGCTAGTCATAACATCAGTCATAGGTCATCGGGTGCCTTCATAGACCATACGGGTATTAGATAAGATAACTCAATATACGGGTGGCTTAGTACGGTCACGAGCATTAATATTATATATTTTTGAATCTTTATTTATTTTAGGGATTTTTATCTATGTAGACATGCCAACCCCATCGCAACTAAAATTATTAAAATAGCAAATACAACTAGACCTTTTACTAAGTAATTATTATGTACTCACTCTAAAAGGGGTCCCTGAAAATATTTTATTACTAAGTTGTAAAAAGCCAAAGCCACCTCGGAAGTTGGAGCACTAAGGTGGGCTTGTATATAACCTATACGTACGTCTAATTGGTTTAATGTGGGGATTAATATGTATACGTAACAAAAATAAACATTGAATGAAAAAAAAGAAACAAAAAGAAAAATAAGACTATAAATAACATGAAAAACACTAAAGGAAATTACAATTTCAAAATTAAAAAGTAATCTATCACACAAAATTATAATTAATAATAGAAAAAAAAAATACCTAAATAAAAATATAGTCTTCTATAGCTTATGTTATAATAGACTGGCTGTCTATATACCTAGGATAGACCTAGGGGTAGGTACCATGTCAAATTAGCTTTTTTGACAAATTGAACTGTAAGTCTCACTAAATGTCAAATATGTTAGTGCAACAGAGTCCCAAAGTGGGTACATTATATTGCTCATGACTGTACACTGATAATTGTGACTTATTTTGCTCTTTAGCCGCCTTATTATAAAACGGAAATTAAAACCAGGTTTTAAAATCTTTTATCTTCTTATCGTGCGGGTTGTGTGTGTGTTGGCTGGTAATTCACCTCACAACCCACACGATAGAAGAAGAAGATCGTGTGGGTTGTGAGGTGGAATACCAACCTCATCAAACCTGGTGTCAGTGTTATTACTGAACCGCCAAAGGCCCCTGACATGGCTCATGTAACGACTAAATACTTACATAAGTAGTAACCGGGACCAACAGCTTAACGTGCCTTCCGAAGCACATATCATCTTACTTTCGGATAATCAGGTAATCAGCTTGTAATGTCCTAACCAAACTACACATAGTGATTTATGTGACATGTCCCCACCGGGATTCGAACCCGGGGCTTCCGGATCGTGAGCTCAACGGTCAACCACTGGACCACAGAGGCCGTTAAAAATCTTTTCTTTGTAAATGACTTATTTATGTGTGTGGCCATGATTTGGCTTGTCTACACACCATTACTCTATACAGGAAGACCGTCCTGAATTGGCTGACTGTTTCTCTTGCTCTGTATTCAGATGACGTATGTGCCCGGGACAAGGATAGCAATATCAACACACTACAATGTGTAGAGTAATAAATAGTTTATTCGTTCATTCATTCGTGTGAGATCGTTCTTACAACTTTAGCCATAGAGATGGCTAATCACCTTGCGGTAGGAAACTTCCTCCAATGAGCTGTAGTGAACTGAAGTTTTCGAACTTTACCAGACTTTGTGCACTGAGCCGAGAATCGGGGTTCTGAAGTGTTTGGTGTCGCGAGCTGATTGGCCGCCTCTATGGCTAATAAACAATGAGTACCTAATTATATATTTTTTGTTACATATTTTTTAATACTTTTCTTTCTTATTGAGGTAACTTCAGGTACCTATGTCTAAATTGTTTTTACTGTGTATTTTCCAAGTTCAGATAGCAACTATTGGCACTTTCCGGCTATTAAAACGTAGTATCACGCCTGTATCCCCGAAGAGGTAGACAGAGATGTAATAGTATACATCTACTCGCTAGCTATGTTTAAGTGCCATGCAATAGGTCTCATGATATATAATGTAATTGTTGACGAATACTAACAAACCACCATTTATTTTTTGCACTTTTTTTTCGTCTAGTCAATGAAGCGATTAAGTTTTTTTTTAAAACTACAGTGGGTGCACTCGGGCGAGAAAGGTCATTGCCTAGAACACGACATGGGTTTGAAATAGAACCTACAATTTGCTTTGTGACCTTTTTTGTCTAGATGGTAAAATATTACGGATTTTTCCAGCTAGTTAAATCAGCTACTGTTACTTCTTCTATCGTGTGGGTTGTGAGGTGGATGCCCAATCTTATCAACCCTGGTGTCAGGGTTATTGTCGAGCCGCTAGAGATCCCCCACACTAGCGTCTTTCGAGTGTCGTCGTCATGCTAGCGTCTGCGCGTTGTCGACGCCGCGGCGACGCGACGCCAGCGCAGCGCACGCTCGGCGTTCGGCAACCGGCCAGCGCTAGCTAGCGTCGCGTCGCCGCGCGCCGCGGCGTCGACGTCGTGTAGACATCATGCAGACGCTTGAAAGACGGTAGTGTGGGGGTCTAGTCTACTTACATCAGTAAGTAGTAACTAGGAGCAACGAATTAATGTGCCTTCCAAAGCACGTGTGAGTCAGTGACCTTTCGCTTTATACCTCTATATATGTGAATAAATATGTACGTTTAATTCATAAAATATGTACCCTATTCGTTAGTTTTAGGTCTGTTCTTGTTTAGCATTTCATGATTTGTCTGTGTCCTAAGAAACTAAACTTTATTGACATGAATAGCTGGACCTTTGACCTAGCTGCTGGCATTTTAGACATCATACCGGAACACAATTCATGTCTCTATAGCAACACGTCCGGCGCATACTAAACAGTATGACGCGTGTAAGTTATATCTTAATTTAAGTATAGTTTGAATAAGACGTGGTTTATTAATTCGATACGGTATTACAGTGTGATAAGAGAGAGATGTAGTGTAAAAAGAATAGTGACTAAGATTGAGAAGGGAATGTTAAGTTGGTTTGGACACGTAGAGCGGATGAAGGATAATAGGATAACAAAAGCAGTATATAAAGCGAAGGTTGGTGGTAGGGCTGGCAGAGGAAGACCTAGAAGAACGTACATTAACCAAATTGGAGACGTCTTTAAAAAAGGTTCGGTACAATCTACTCTGAACCGGCGTGCGTGTATGAAACGATTGATGAATGTGGAGGAAGCAAGAGAAGTATGTCAGGATCGAAGCAAATGGAATTCCATAGTCTCTGCTTACCCCGGTGGAAAATAGGGGTGAGTTTATGTATTTATGTCCGTATTAATCTTGACTTCATTAGAATCCCTGGAAGGTATCGTTACTTAGCGACAAGGCCACCTATTGTGCTCTCATTTGTTTTGTTAATATGTGATATTTTTCATGTATTTGTGAACACATAAGGTTTTTTTTGACGTGACTTATTGTAGATTTGCCGCAAATGGCATTAACTACTTGGCCGGACTAATAATAAAGAGTTTTGTATTGATTTGAAATAATACTGTCACTGAACCCTTGGGTATAAAAAGTAACTCAAGAATATTTGAAAACAAACAATAACGTCAGAAGCAAAAGTCCATAACTCATTGATATTCAAATTTACGGGAAACAGGATTTACTTTTATTTGCCCGTCAAATATACAGGCGACGTCATAGCAACCGGTCTAGAGTTCAATGGGTTCGTAGGATAATAACATTACTGTAGTTATAAGGAAAACGTAGGAACGGACAATTTGCAACCAGATGGCTTTTTGGGTAAGATGAATGATTAGTTTTTTTTACGTGACTTATTGTAGATTTGCCGCAGATGGCATTAACTACTTGGCCGGACAAATGGGGAGCGCTGGCTCTCACCCGGTACAACGTTTAAGACACAGGCCTAAGGGTGCCCAGTTGGGCGCGAACCTCGGCTCAGGGCGACATCTGAGAGGAAAAATATTTGAAAGAATTAATCGACCCTAGCGGGTCGATAGCGATAAGCGCTGAATGAGAGAAATCGTCGACCACGCCGGCGGGGTCGGTATCGGGATCCTGAAGTGTTTGGTGTCGCGAGCTTATTGGCTGCCTCTATGGCGCGTATAACTGCGTATATCGCCGCCGTATAGTGAAAACCATGTAAGCGCCATTTTGACAAATCATCATCATCAATCAGCTCGCATCTTCTCATATATCGATGACAGTGGAGGAAGCAAGAGAAGTGTCTCTGCTTGCCCCGGTGGAAAAAAGGAGTGAGTTGATTTATATATGCATTCATAACATGTCAACATGTCATTGAAAAATCACTACATAGTTTAAAACAAAGTCGCTTTTCCTATGTACGTTTAAATCTTTAAAACTGCGCAACAGATTTTGATGCGGTTTTTTTAATAGATAGAGTGATTAGTCATCAAGAGTCAATCAAGAGGAAGGTTTATGTGTATAATAACATCCATTAAATAGTGGAGAAATACTGTTATTTTTGAGGTTTTTAATGTGATGTCGTAAATAATTTCATTTTTTTCCTCAGCATTGCACCCGAGCGAAGCCGGGGCGTTATAAATAAATGTGAAACAAGTGAGTGAGACACGTTATATCCAACCTTCTACATGTGTCTTTGGTGAAACAGAAAATAAATGATGACAGAGTATACCTACCTGACAAATAGACTATTAAATTATCATAAGTATTATGAAGGTAGTGGAAACAAAAGAAAAGCAAACGGAACTCCATAGTCTCTGCTTACCCCGGTAGAAAATAGACGTGAGTTTATGGATGTCTGTCTGTATGTAATATGAAGTTTAATCCACCGACCTCAAGATCTTGGCCAAGAAAAAGTGCAATAATATTATCATTAAAGTTTTTTTTAATATTTCACCATACGAGTCTGAGCCTAAGAAGGAAGGAAGGTTATGCCGAGGTTACTTCCTGATACCAAGCGGCAGTCGATAAATAGCTGTTGGGTTAATCGATCGACTCGACCGGATGTTTATTTTTAGGTTTTTAATTTAATTTTGTAAGTGATGGCGGCTGACTGGCTGAATAGGTGTGTCGATCGTTATACGACCTTTTGTGTTTTAAATTTTGGCTATAATTCGAATTTGTGTTCTAATTTTACACGAATTAAAAACATACTTTTAAGAACAGAGTCAAAATCACTTCCACCAATCCGCAGTGGAGTATCGTAGTGGAGAATGGCCCTACAGTGGGAAGTCCTATTACATACTTTTACCGGCTTTTAAAGATTATGTATGAAGAAACGAGTTCTCTGTACCCTCTCTTTATTTATATATCTCTGTCTTTCTCTCGCTGTACTATCATGACGGAGTATAGGTAGTTTATAAAGTAAGTTTGAATTTAGAACGCAGTCTCTTATTAGTCTCTTCTTCTGTCGTGTGGGTTATGAGGTGGATTACCAACCCTATCAACCCAACCCAACCCTTATTAGTCATTTGCTTAAAAATCTTTCTCCAATGTTTAGAATGGTGCTTCAGGTTTGACATAGGCTGTTAAGATGCACTTTTCGATACTCGTTCAGCTAGATTTAAGCATATAATTTGCGATCTGCTTATATAATAATGTTCATAATGTTGTAAGCCGCAAGTATTTTCTACCTTGTTGGTCGCTGGAGGACAAGGTCTGCGGGTCACAGAACTGGCAAACAACTGGGTAAGTACTGAGTTATAGTTACTACTTGTAAGTGTACATATTCCGTCCAAGTAGTTAATGCCATCTGCGGCAAATCTACAATAAGTTACGTCAAAAAATATATAGTATATATCTACATAAGCTTCTGTACAGGGGGGTAAAAAGCCACATGGCAGCTATTCATCTAAAAAAGCAATTTTGCTTTTTGATATTAATTGTCTTAGTTTTATATGCGCAAATGGCCAATTGCCATAAGTATTGTGTTTAAGATGAATTATATGTAATATTTTTATAGATCTGGCCTCTTAGCCCCATAGTAATAATACGTGGTGTTAATGACACAGTAACAAAAACATTGAGGGATAATTCAGACCATTGTTCAATATTTGTCAGGGTCGAAGCAAATGGAATTCCGTAGACTCTGTAAGTAGCTGTACTTATCCTGCTACTGTATCAACTGAAGTTTTCTCAAAATATGGTGGTTGATTATGGTTGTGGTTAGTGGTATGGTTATAGTGGTTTCTTATTATCTGTGTATATTTTTTGTATTAAACATTGTTTTATGTTTACGCGGTTATTATCATAAGTATAACACATAATAACGGATTCTTACCACGTTTAAATCAGGGATATGTGACTCCCGATATTTCGACACTGTTGCAAGTGCCATGATCACGGGATGACTGTTGAGATTGGAGTGGAGTAGGTATATCCATAATATCCCTGATTTAAACGCTGAATTTAATAATACTTTTTGGTTTCCATATTTATGGCGGTTTTCCGGACTAGATAAACTCATATTTTTTTTGTTAAATACTAAGGAATACCTCGTTGTACTGAACTCAAAGTATGAGTGAGTGATTTTTACATCACTAGAGTACAAGAACAGAACAGCAGCAACAGTACCGGTAATAAGTTTTGTACGGTCATGAGTACTAATACACACACACACACACACACACGTACACTTTGAAACCATGTCACATTAACTTTTTTGACAAATTAAATCGTAAGTCTCATTAAATGACAATTATGATAGTGCGACAGGTTTCTAAAGTGGGTACATAATATTGCTCATGACTGTAGACATTCTGTGTCTACACATATGGTAAATTAAAATGATAGCATAAGGTGTTTTCACGTAATTTGTCACAACCAATGTTTACTTCTCATTTGCATAAAGAAGGCATAAAGAAAAACTAATATGAACCATGCTGCTAATCATCATTATAGTCGCGTTTTGTAAGACGTGGACTAAAGACTCACTCTTGGTTAGGGAAACTCGCAAAGAGAAAATTAAATTAAAAAAAATCTGACTCGGACGGGAATTGAACCCGCAACTCTTGTCAAAAGGTCGGTTAATGACGATACCACATTGAAGCAATTAATCTCAAAAAGTAACAATACAATTTGACATTTGCGCGTGTATCTAAAAGTAACTGCAATTGGGTTGGGTTTGTGTGCACCCGAATGGGCACCAATGTATTTTATTTTATTTCGTGTAATTTCATTTTATTAATAATATTAATTTTATTTGATTTTATTTATAATTGAATTTTAATTTATCTAATCTAATCTGATGTACTTATACTTATAATTATGGATATTAATTTGAATTGAATGTCAACAAATGTTAAATAGCAAAATTGCTTTGTTAGATTAATTGCTACAATGTGGCCGTTTTACAGCCTCTGTTTTTATTTGCTCCCAGTTCAGCATAAAAGCATAAAATTGTCTTATGTATGACACAACTTTTAAAAGTAGAGAATAGGAGTTGTTTTATGTACGGCCACGAGCATTAATATGTATACACTTTGGTACCATGTCACATTAACTTTTTTGACAAATTGAAGTGTAAGTCTCACTAAATGTCAAATATGTTAGTGCGGCAGAGTCCTAAAGTGGGTACATTATATTGCTCATGACTGTACAGTGTGTATGAATCTTCTAAAGTCATGTTTAATGTTTTTTTAACACTTCACCGACGAAGCCGTTTGCCCTTAAGAAGAAAAAAAATATTTCATTACCATTTTAGGTAACTTGAACCAAAAATGTACGCATGTTTGTTATTGGTGGTCCAAAATTGGTACCAATTAGGAAGCTATGATTACAAGTCAAGGTGATATTGTTGTGAGCTGCATCAAAAATAGTTAAGTGATTTACATACAGTACATCATCATCATCAGCCCATTAACGTCCCCACTGCAGGGGCACGGGCCTTCCCTATGGACGGATAGGGAGATCGGGCCTTAACCCATCACGCGGGCCCAGTGCGGATTGATGGTTATTAACGACTGCTAATGCAGCCCGGACGGCTTAACGTGCCTTCCGAAACACGGAGGAGCTGGAGATGATTTTTTTTGTGGTCACCCATCCTGTGACCGGAGCGCGTTTACCGCTGCGCCACCGAGCTCCTCCTGATTGTACATACAGTACAATTATCATAATTTGGTATATGCGGATTGGTATAGTCACTGTGGTCCTGTGGTTCACCGGTTTGCTTCTCAAACGGGGAGCGCCAGTTCGAATCCCGGTACCGGGGTTGAACAATGAGTTATTAATTTATCTTAAGTGCAGTTTTCACTACAGTTCGCTCGGCCATTAAGACAGCAATACGGCTCACCATCTAGTCAATCTGACTACCCCAATTAAAATATAGTCGTGAGTTTATGTTTAACATTCCAGATCGATTTTTAACAGACTGCAGTTCAAAATGTATCTTTTTTAAATTAGTCACCTATTTAAAGACGTGCCATGTTGATAAGTTGCTTATTTTTGTGGACAGTTACTTGTTGCCTAGAGCAACACTCTGGTCTTCAAAAAAAATAAGTATAGCATATAAAGTGAAGTTTTAAAATAATCAAATAAAAAGAAAATAAAAATAATTAAATAAAAATAAAAAATAAAAGAAAGTTTAAAAAAAAAAATCTTTGTTTTATCTCTACTACCACAGGTATTACATCCTTTACTGTTTTACATACATACACATACATAAGATGATGCTTATTTCCTTTTGGGGTAGGCAGATATCAAGGAAACCCACTCACTTTGATCCTGACACGTCACCTTCGGTCCTTCCTCTCTCATCAAAGACTACTACTACTTTGTATAACATATTTATATAAAGTACGCGATCTTTTAAACTTTTCACCCATAAACCACGCCAAATTTATCCACAACTTCCTAAACATCACCAATACGCAATAATAAGTACTAACACACTTAACTAACCCAAACTTTTCACACTAAACACGCAAAACAAAACAAGATCAGATATAAACAAAAGAATGAACAAATGACATACCGCACTCGTCCAACTCGATGCGCGTACGCCGGTTGACTGACTGGCTGCCTCTCCCACGTTACCTTGACCGTATGTTTTTATCGTTCAGTTTTAATTGTTACAATTACCATCAGATCACTGTTGTGCTATGAGTCATTATGGAACACGATTTGGTAACTTTGTGATGGTACGTTTTGGAGAAACATTCGCCAGTTGTAAAATGCACATAATTGCCTATAAGTGAGTTTATTTGTGATTTTTAGCGTCGTTAATTCTAGAGGAAAAGTACCAATTCCGTGACGGGATTGAAGAAAATAACATACGATCGATGTGTGAACTCACTCCTATTTCCCAATAGGGTGTTGTATTTTACCTCTTTCTCTCTCCTTGGCATTTATTATTCCCATCTGATGGTGGGCTGCCTTCTTCGTACTTCCCTTCTACTTCGCTCTCTCAGACGTGTCGTTCTCGGAGACATTGCACATGCACAGGTCCTTTTTGATCACATCCCCACTTCTTGTTTTTGGTCGTCCTCTTGGTCTTACCCCTGGTATGTTTAGATTAGCTGTAATATTACCCGCATAATCTGGAGGTCTTCTCGGAGGGTATTGCATTTTACCTAAAGCTGCTTTATATTTCTAATTGATGTCCACTAGCCCTCGTTGACAATCACTTCCGCACAATATCTCAGGAAGACGAAATGACTGAAAACCAGCGCTGGATGGCGCCATAGCATGGCTCCATCACAGCACAAGCTGAGCCATTCCCTTTTGCCCGTATTCGTAATATTCATAATTTCCTAATTCTTATAGAAAAATGTAAACTGTTACTGGCAATAAATTTATTCTTATTCTTATAGGGTAGGCAGAGACTATGGAATACTTTTGGTTCGATTCTGACACATTTCTCTTGCTTCTACCACATTCATCAAAAATGTTTCATACACGCACGCCGGTTCAGAGTAGATCGGAGATAAGAAGGATTTTTATCGACTTTATCGATAGTTTTACGTTTTATTAGTTATAATTTTGCGCATGTTGGCCCTACTGTGTGGTTTATAAAACTGTATACATTTATTTTGTAGTTGCGCCACCTTGGTTACCTAGTGTAGTAGGGCCCTAATGGTTCATCAGACTTGAATTAGGATTAGGGGAATTCTACAATCGTCCACATTTACTCGTAGTTTTGATTGTTTTATTTCAAGTTGTATAAGAGTGGTATAGATAAGTTTAGAGGATTTGCAAACAAAAGTGTCAGTGACTTGGTCACTTGTCTCAGGCATTAAAATGGACTTTGTCCGTTGCTAAAAGGCAACCTTCAGGTTTATTTATACCCCATAATGTAATACATCAACCTTATAAGCTTTTTTAAATATATTTTTGTTGCCGCGACTTATATAGGTTTGCCTCAGGTTTGCGGGTTAAAAGAAAAGAAAAGAAAAATGGCTTTTTTAAAAAGGCGACATTGAATTAATTCATCTCATCATCTCTTCGATTTCCTTACCTGAAGATTTAACAGGACGGGTTTTTTACAGAAGCGACTGCCTGTCTGACTTTCTAACCCGCGAAGGAAAAACCAGCCCAACACAGAAAAAAAACACACACCTCTCTAAATACACACACACATACATACGTCAGACACACAGTTCAGATACCTCCGAAATTGCATTTCCCGGGAATGTGGGTTTCCTCACGATGTTTTCCTACACCGCTGAGCAAAACTGACTCAATCAATCCATCAATTCATCTAAATAAGTAATATTGAGTTTTTGACATCTGTTGGCATTGCGCATTTAATTTTATATGCGCAAATGTCAAATTGCAATGGTACAAAATTACAGTCTGGGGGTTGCCCCCCAGACATTGCTATTTGAGGGTCTATATTTGCATATAGACCCTCAAATAGCATTAATTAACTACTTGTCCGGAAAATAAGTTTAAAGTATTAATGAAAAAAAAAAAAAAAACTATATCACGTGGTCAAGTTACTACACTATCACCTTTGATTCTCAAAAACTTTCAGTATTGAAGTTTATCTCTTTCCCGGTCTGTTGGAAGAGATTTCTACTAGAAATAAGCTGAACCGTTTGTCTGTCTTGTGTCAGTCTAATTGTTTTATAATTATCCTGGTGGGTTAAATAGGCCACATTGATGCAATTCATCGAAGAAAGCAATATTGCTATTTGACAGAATTGTTTCCATGTGGCCATTGTAAACCCTCTGTTCTGTGTACTATAAACTATTAAATAAATAAATAAACTTTTGAACTGTTGCGTCATACATATTGGAACTGTCATCACGTCACGTCACCTCGTGTGTCACGTCGTGTTTATTGACGTCACTAAAGCTTTAGATGTCACCCATCTTTACTACTGATACTTACTGATATTAATTTTTTTTTTGACGTGAATTGTTGTAGATTTGCCGCAGATGGCATTATCTACTTGGCCGGATAAATGGGGAGCGCTGAAGGCTCTCACCCGGTACAACGTTTAAGACAACAGGCCTGAGGGTGCCCAGTTGGGCGATATTAATCTATGACATCACATTTGTTAGTCTATCTAAGTACATTATTATTACCTTTCCAAGATCTACGGGTCAAAGTCGTTAAATATTATTGGATCTAATCTTTGAGTTCATCCAGGGCAGTATTGAAAGTCTGTTTACGTTCGGCCAACCTCATATATTCTCATAACATCTTACATTTGTAAGAAGTTCCCTCATTTGCTACCGGGTGAGAGCCCTCATACTCGGTGAGAGCCCTTAGCGCTAGCCATTTGTTCGGCCACATAGTTATAGCCATTTGTGGCAAAATCTACGATAAGTCACGTCAAAAAAAAAAAAAAAAAAAAAAAACAGAAGAAAAAGAAACCTCATTTGGTTTTGATTTTGATTATGTAGTAAAATACGGAAGAACAGTAATCACACTTATTTATTCTGGTATCAAGAAAATAACACTTAACTTGGTAAACACGTCCGATGTCGACAAGGTCCCCAACGCAAGAGAGCGTGTATCAATCCGTCCGATTTGACAACCCCATTCTTGTGTTGCCATTTATAGAAAAATGTCTTATAACTGTCAACGAACTATTCAGCCTAACAATTATAATAAATAATATTCATGTTATATCGTAATAGCCATGTTTTTTAACTGCCTTATCTAATTCATTGCTTATCTTATCACTTAACACAAGAACGGATGATTTAAGCTGGAAGCAGATGGGGGTTAAAAAGGCCACATCGAAGCAATTTATCCAAAAAAGCGAAATTGCAATTTGACATTTGCGCATATAAAAGTAAGTGCGCAATGTAAACAAATGTCGAATAGCAATATTGCTTTTTTAGATGAATTGCTTCGATGTGGCGTTTTTGACCTCCCAGGGGTCTTAGCCAAGTTGCAAATGATTACTCAAAACGACAGTTTTTTTTTTGTAGATTATGTAGTACTTATTGTTAGATTTGCCGCAAATGGCATTAACTTCGCTCGGCGTTCGGCAGCCGCCCTGCGCTGGCGTCGCGTCGCTGCGGCGTCGACGTCGCGTAGAGGTCGCACAGACGCTGGCAACAGTTTCTTATGAAAATTTCATTATGATATGATATCATCATCATCATCATCATCAGCCCATTAAAGTCCCTACTGCTGGGGCACGGGCCTTCCCTATGGATGGATAGGGAGATCGTGCCTTAAACCATCACTCGGGCCCAGTGCGGATTGATGGTTATTAACGACTGCTAATGCAGCCGGGACCACTGGCTTAACGTGCCTTCCGAAGCACGGAGGAGCTCGAGATGAAACTTTTTTTTGTGGTTACCCATAGATACTATGACCGTTTTTGCGAAAGTTGCTTAACTTCAACAGTCGCAGACCGAGCGCGTTTATCGCTGCGCCACCGAGCTCCTCATCCATGCAATTAACAATACGATATACCTGTACATACTTTATCTATCTCTTATTAATTTATCATCAGGGATTTTTTAGTCTCTGCTTACCCCGGTGGGAAATAGGCGTGAGTTTATGTATGTGTATGTATGTATCAGGGATTTTTTTATAATATTTTGGGGCGAATTCAAATTCAAATTCTAAAATATATTTATTCAGTAGGTAACATAGTTACACTTTGAATCGTAATTTTTTACATAAATAACGTCTCATCCGCCTATAACTAGGTACTGCAGCTTCTCACAACCTGTACAGCCGGGGAAAAGAAGCTGCAAGAAAAACCGCAAGGCAAATCTGCCACTGTTTTCTAGATTTACCATCAAACACTGTGGATAGGTAAACAGGTACACCACCACCACCTATTCACACCGATTATCACCAATAAAATGTGTGGTAAATTGCTACAGTTTACGAGCGATTCTAATCGACAAACCAGCTCGTTTACGAGGCTCATCAACTAATTACCTAAAACAAATTGTGTATCTAAGGTTGAGTGGTGAGGTACTAATGGTAGCGAGGTCGAACGGGCGAATTACAAGCTGGTGTACACATAATAAACCAAAAGAAATGTTCATTATGTAATTAAGGATTTTCTGTTTTATTTTATTAAGGTCTTTATAGAAAAACAGTGTGATAAGAGAAAGATGTGGTGTAGAAGACGATATAGTGACTAAGCTTGAGAAGGGAATGTTCAGTTGGTTTGGACACGTAGAGCGGATGAAGCATAATAGAATTACGAAAGCAGTATATCAAGCGAAAGTTGATAAGGCTGGCAGAGGAATACCTAAAAGGACGAAGATTGAAGATGTCCTTAGAAAAGGTATGAAACGTTTGATGAATATGGAGGAAGCAAATGGAATTCCATAATCTCTGCTTCCCCCTGATTGCTTATCCCGATGGGAAATATGCGTGAGTTTAAGTATGTATGTATGTATTGTCACCTGAAAGTTGAATCCGTTTCGGGGATAGTATTTTTTAATTATTATTAGTTACTTGGTCTCCATAATGCCAAGGAATAAGAAATTAGTTAGACCACTGAGGTTGTCTAACGAATTTCAAGGATGATGATATGTAAGAAATTACTAAGTATAAGTGTGGAAGGAACTTTCTTAAATCTAGAACAGTGCCGGTTAAAAAATGATGTCAGATTTTAATACATAAATAAGGCTGGCCTTTTCTATTTAATGATGGATCACGAAAAAAATATTTAAGTAGATACCTAATCTATTTTTGTCCTATTGTAATAAAATGTGTCTCCCGGACTCCGCTAAGCCAAATAACCATAAAAAACGTTGATCAATCAACAATCCCTAGTGTGTTATAGGCTTTCGAGGGCCCAGACACAAATAGACAATCCATCAACGTATAGATAAATTCATAACACATTAGGTTTAAGCACACTATAGGCGTTATGCGATACTATTCAACATTGATAATCTATCATAGCTTTATTTAGACCGATGAAGGCCTGGACAAAATCTAGCCAATTAAAAGTATATTTTTGCCACATAAGCTAAGAAATGACGGGAATAATGTGCCTTTTTCTGACATGAGATTAAAAGATAGCATTAACAACTTGACCGGACAAATGGGGAGCGCTGACGGCTCTCACCCGACACATAATTATATATTAAGTTTATAACTTGAAACTTAAAGAATATTTGCCATTACTTAACTATTAGTAAGGGCTAATAGCCATCAGTGGGATATTGACTTTAAATTAAGTACCCCCATACGCAGATCAATAAACCTGCCAAAACTGTGAACATCTGCCGTCAGGAGGGAATGCAGCGCGCATGCGTCGTCATGAGGGTTGCCAATGTAGAAATCATTGTTTTGCTAGAAAATGGGTAAAATTTTGTAATAAATTACGTTCAAGGTTTTATTTAAGTTGTTCCTAACACGGTCTGTCATAAAATTTGTGCTACTAAAATCTTTTTTTTTACTATTTTGATGTTTAAGTTTCTGTTAGATCATGAAAATAAAAGCTTACCTATGAATTATAGGTATAAACACAAAAGAAAATTTATATTAACAAGTCAACCGGTTTCATTTGTCCGTTTTCCATCATTAAGTGAGATAGTGGGTAAGTAAATACTTATAATTTAGTTGCTTAATACTAAAAAAATACAAATTGACTACATGTGAGTTATTTTTCACCGCAAGGACAGTGTAAGTTTTCATATATGACGGATTCTTTACGGAGACAATAATAGCTATAAATTCTGCTTCCTAAGGTGGCTAATCTTATGCTAATGTATAAGTAATTAAGCATTTTTTTAACTTTATTTTTACCCAATATTTCCCGGGAAACTTCCAGTCCTTAGAATAGCAACCCCACGCTAAACGTCAAAATAAATCTGGAGCGAATTTTCCGCTAAAATAATTGCAAAATTTTCTACTACTTATACTTATATCATGAATGAAAATGTTCACGTTTTCTATTAAAACAGTTTTCAATATTAAAATTATACCTTCATGGAATATTTTGTTAACATAAACTCGCGCGTTAACGTTTGTTGTAACGTAATTTTATACGTTCTAAATGTAGTTGTGTGTTCAACAATTTGTTTAAGTGTTGTTGTTGTTGAATAGATGTAATTGTTGTAACTGTTAGTTAGTCTTCCGTGTTAGCTACATATCTTACTAAAAAGTTGTGTAAAGGTTGTGCTTTATAAAATTGGAGAAATTACCCATAGAGTGAAAGGTGAGTGACCTTAGAGGTATTAATAGCATAATCGATACGATTAATTAATTAACGCAGCCGACGTAGCCCCGTTGGTAGAACGCTTGAACCTCACTTTGAGCTCGCAGGTTTGAATTCCAGCATAGGCCTAAACAAATGATTTTCGAATTTGTTTTCGAATTCGTTTTGATCATAAATGATTATGACGTGCTCAGCGGTTACGGAAAACATTGTGTGGAAACCCACATTCCCGAGAAATGCATTTCGGATGTATGCGACCTGTCTGATGAATCTGTATTTGGCTGGTTTTCCTTTCAAGGTCAGACAGGCAGTCGCTTCTTTACTTTATATTTAGGTACTTTATTGATTGGATATCGATATTGAATACAGATTTCATTATATTATGTAATGAACGTTTATCATACAAAAGCATACCTGAATTGTGTTCTGCCGCATCTATACAACAGGTAGGTGTTAGTTCGTGTTGTAAAATATAATTTATTCATTTCATATTAACATCCTATCCGAGCTTTGGAGGGCACATTAAGCCGTTGATTCCGGCTTTTAGCCGTAAAAATACCTCCACCAACACGCAGTGGAACAGCGCGGTGGAGTATGCTCCATACCCCCTCCCGTTGATTGATGGGAGGCCTGTGCCCAGCAGTGGGACGTATATAGGTTATTTATGTTTATGTTAACATAACATAGCTTCACATCCGGGATAAGCAGAGGTGTATACTTGTATACACCCACTCCTAGCCAGCTAATCTAATCAAGCCTACAAGATCCCACTGCTGGGCAAAAGCCTCCCCTTCCTCTTTCTTTTTTTTCTTCCCCTTTCTTTTTCCTAGCCAGCTACTTAAGTTTAAAAATTCCCATGTAATAAGGGTCGGGCCTAATACCATTTTAACCGGGCACAAATCTTGGAAACCACGAGATATTATGATTGTGTTATTTCGTATTAAACAGATCGCAATGCTTTATGTTTTTTTAAGTATTCAATGCCTTAAAAGGAAGGAGACAACTACATTTTCTGCGTCTTTTAGTAACATCCCTGAGTGAAAGAATAATGCATTTGAGACGCAAAGGTATGCTTCTTCTTTTCTTAATCTTATTATCCCTAGTTGGGATGTAAGGCTTGAATAACAAATTTCTACTCCTCGCGATCTTTTGTGGCCCCTGTAGCTTGCTCCCGTGACATGCCGAGAGTTTTCTCTGACAACCGAGCGTCACCAGGTCTTTGGGCTGCCTCCTTTTTAATAAAGAGTACGAATCACATGATGTAAAGTGTCGCTCGTGATCCCTAACGGTCTGGACAGAGTCTCTGTAGGGAGCGCTGGTAATTATAATAAAACACAAATAATTGAATGAACTGTATTACTTAGGATATTATATTAAATTACAAGATCCAAACATTGAGACGGGTTGGTTTGCTTGCTCTAGAGATGTGACTGACCATAAATGGTAGACTATTAGGTATGTCCCATACAGTCTCAAATAATCAGAAAATGAAGAAATCGTCCACCTTCTTCCGCTCCAGACTTAGCAGCTTTTCTTTCAGCGGCCCGGTGGTCGGATGACGTCGTTGCAATGGCGTGAAAGCTATGGATGAGGTTAGCGCAGGATCGAAAAGAGTGGTGCGAAATGGAGGAGGCCTGTACCCAATAGTGGGGAGATGCGAGCTGATTGATGATGATGATTTGTCAAAGTGACGATTACATGGTTTTCACTATAAGGCGGCGATATACGCAGTTATACGCGCCATAGAGGCAGCCAATCAGCTCGCAACACCAAACACTTCAGGACCCCGATACCGACCCCGCCGGCGTGGTCGACGATTTCCCTCAATCAGCGCTTATCGCTATCGACCCACTAGGGTCGATGAATTCTTTCAAATATTTTTCCTCTCAGACGACGCCCTAAGCTGAGGTTCGCGCCCAACTGGGTATCCTCAGGCCTGTTGTCTTAAACGTTGTACCGGGTGAGAGCCTTCAGCGCACCACATTTGCCCGGCCAAGTAGTTAATGCCATCTGCGGCAAATCTACAATAAGTCACGTCAAAAAAAAAACAGTTATACGCTACAGAAATTATGTTGTATGTTAACATCTGATTACACGAAGCTCTGCTCACCTCTATAGGAGTTACGGGCGTGAATAGATAGACAAAAGAACGATAGAAAAATTAACTCGATGTCCCAAAAAGATGACTAAGAAAAACATTATGTAAAACAATATTTCAAGAATGAAAACTTGTAACAAGGGATTTTCTTATCTTTGACACGAACTTTCTAACGAGGAGAGTTCGTTATTGTTTGTCATGAAGCCGGTTGCCATGACGACACCTAGTTAAAATTTGACAAGGATTTTAGACAAAGAATAATGGGTGAACTGAATTCATAATTTTGATGAGGTTGTTTGGGGAGGGTGGCGAAGTTAGTTGACACAATTTGAGCTGAAATCTCGAGATTTTTTTACGTTTTCTACGTCTCTTTATTTCTTTAAGTCAAGTCAAATGCGCAGGCGTTTGAACAAAACGCTGATCTTCTATGCTATTCCGGGAGCGAATAAAAAACACCATCAGCTCATCGTCCCGGGCATGTCGTAAAATCCGACAGAAGGGTGGTGTCATTTATTGGCTGATCCTTTGTTAATAAGGTTCATCATATCCTTCTTAGGACTTTGTATCAACAGTGGCTGCAAGTTGTCTTTGATTACTTGCACCTGCCCAAACCATTAGAGGTTATGGGCGTGAGTTTATAATGTATGTTGATCACAACATTTTATAAATAAAGGTCACATAACATACAGTTTTTTCCAACTCTATATTGGATTCATCCAAATAAATGTGCATGAATTGGCATTTTCAGAAAGTTAAAAGTACATACATACGTACATAAACTCATGTCTATTTCTCACCGGGGTAAGCAGAGACAATGGAATTCTGTTTCCTTGGATTATAACACACTTCTCTTGCTTAATCCATTTTCATCAATCGTTTCATACACGCACGCCGGTTCAGAGTAGATCGTACTAAACCTTTCTAAAGACATCTCCAATTTGGTCAATACATCCTTCTAGGTCGTAACCTTTAATCCTATTCAAACAAAAATCCGGGATAGTCCTGTTTGCAGAACGCGTGTTTTACATCTCAGCGACATGGGTTTGAATGCGTGATTCCTAGGGACGTCTTAAGAGCTTTTAAATCTTTAGAAATCAAAAAGACTGCAGATCTTCATGGTCTCTCTGTTAAAGTCATTAACTCCGTGATTGATTGCATAGCTCCCTATCTATCATGTATATTTAATAAATGTGTAGACAATGGTGTGTTTCCAGATTTAATGAAGCACAGTAAAGTCATTCCATTGTTTAAAGCTGGTAGTACTTCTGACCCTACTAATTTTAGACCAATATCTATACTACCCACGCTTAGTAAAATATTTGAAAAAATTTTATTACTGCAATTACTTCAACATTTCAATTTAAACAATTTAATGTCTAATAAACAATTTGGTTTCACAAAGGGTCGCTCAACAACCGATGCTGGTGTTCAGTTCAGGCTTGGGAGGAGTCCAAAGATGCTATTGGTGTCTTTTGCGACCTTTCCAAAGCCTTCGATTGCGTTTGTCATGATATCTTGATCGCGAAACTTCGTCACTATGGAATAACTGATAATGCCATCGCTCTTTTGGAGTCATACCTTAGTGGCCGCGTTCAGAGGGTTGATGTGCATGGCTCCAGATCGTGTGGATCTAACGTCACTATAGGCGTCCCGCAGGGCTCAATTCTAGGTCCATTTCTATTCCTAGTTTACATAAACGACCTACCTAGTCTTGTAAAACATGAGGTGGTGCTGTTTGCAGATGATACCTCCTTACTTTTTAAAGTAAAGAGACGACAAGATTCCTTTGACGATGTAAACAACGCCATTTCAGAGGTAGTGGATTGGTTTACTGTAAACAACCTGCTACTTAATGAAAATAAAACAAAATATGTTTATTTTACGTTATCGAATGTTAGTAGGCCCCTCGATTCTATTATTGTAAAAAATAAGGAATTGGACCTCACGGATACTGCTGTATTTTTGGGAATTACTTTGGACGCTAAGTTGCAATGGAGTCCTCATATTGATAAGTTGTCCAAAAGGCTCAGCTCAGCAGCATTCGCGGTCAAAAAAATTCGTTTAATAACCGATGTAGAAACCGCGCGATTAGTTTATTTTGCCTACTTCCACAGTCTAATGTCGTACGGCATCTTGCTGTGGGGTCATGCTGCAGATATGAACAGCATTTTTGTTCTGCAAAAGCGAGCCATTCGGGCGATTTACAAATTGGGACCCAAGATGTCACTTAGAAATAAATTTAAAGAAATTAATATTTTAACTTTGGCATCACAATATATCTTTGAAAACTTAATAGATGTAAAAAAACATATAGGATTATTTGCAAAAAATAGCGATCGGCACATTGTTAATACCAGGAATAAAAATAAACTTGCTTTACAAGTCAGTCGATTACATAAGATTACTAAATCTTTTAAGGGGCAATGTATACGTTTTTACAATAAGATTCCCATTGACATTCAGAATTTGCCTTTCAACTGTTTTAAGACAGTAGTTAAACAAAAACTTTACAAAAAAGCTTATTATAAAGTTAGTGATTATTTAGAAGATATGAATGCATGGGATTAACTGTCTGAGAACTGATATTAGGCAGCTAAATTACTCAATTGTGTACCAATATTTTATGTTTTATGTTTATTTTTATTTTTTTAAAGAACGTCTAGGGCCCTGTGCCGAGGTTTTTCTTGCAGCTTCTTTTCCCCAGCTATACAGGTTGTGAGAAGCTGCAGTAGTTTTAGGCGGATGAGACGTTCGTTATGTAAAATTGACGATTCAAAGTGTAAAACTATGTTACCTACTGAATAAAGATATTTTTGAATTTGAATTTGAATTTGAATCCCGGTTCGGGCTGTAAACCACTGACGTCAATGTAGGTGCTAAGTTCTAGGTAGCTCGAAGAGGGTAGGTAACAGGTGACCAACCCATCATCACCAGCCCATTAAAGTCCCCACTGCTGGGGCACGGGCCTTCCCTATGGATGGATAGGGAGATCGTGCCTTAAACCATCACGCGGGCCCAGTGCGGATTGATGGTTATTAACGACTGCTAATGCAGCCGGGACCAACGGCCCGCCGGGACCAACGGCAACGCCCGAACTCCTCCGTCCTGCAGCCGGGACCAACGGCTTAACGTGCCTTCCGAAGCACGGAGGAGCTCGAGATGAAAACTTTTTTTTTGTGGTCACCCATCCTATGAGCGGCCTTTGCGAAAGTTGCTTTACTTCAACAATCGCAGACCGAGCGCGTTAACCGCTGCGCCACCGAGCTCCTCGGTGACCGACCCATTGCCTTATAAAGGTTTCGTGGTACCGAACAGATCATAGTACCTCGCTAGCTACAGGTTGGTAGTGTGACCAGGGATCGACGATAAACCACTGACGACTTTATGAGTTTGAATGCATGTTTGGATCATAGGCAATTGGTATCACGTGGTATCCAGGATATGTGCCCGTAAGTAATGGCTTTGTACTCGATCTTATTACATGGAAACCCCTTCAGACTAGTTTTCGAATAAACGCCGCGGATACAAAAATATAATGTTGGTTGTATGTGTATGTGACTTTTGACATTCAGAAACTGTCGACGAATGAATTCCAAAAAGAATTGTGGAAATTGATTTTGGCAAAAAACATTTACAAAATAAAAGATTTTATTGATTTTTGATAACTATTGACATGAATGAATATACTTAATTAATATAACCATATTTTTTGTCATGTAACTATTAGAGTATTTTTTTATAGTTTGTTTTCATTGTATTTTGACTATTTTAACTTTACTCTTTGATTGTTAGTACACTAACAAATTTGCATGCCTATGTTACGGCCAAATATGCTGTACCTACTCAAATAATATTTATTGTTACCACCTCACCATCAACATCACCCGAACGACGCCCACTGCTGGGCATAGGCCTCCCCCAAGGATCTCCACGACGATCGGTCCTGCGCTGCCCTCATCCAGCGGCTTCCCGCGACCACCACGTGGTTGTTACCACCTAAAATACCATATTTGTGCAATAAATGATTTAATTGATTGATTAAGTTCCATCAATATATAGCTGGCGAGGAGTAGGTGTCCTATCATGCTTTTGTATATCCCTTCGAGGGTACACGCCTGTGCGTGTTGCTACGTTATGTTAATTCTATTCAAAATTAAATCTCGTAAGGCTAACTTTTCGCCAGAGCTCGCGACGGAAACTTCCTAACGAACCGACTTTGTGCTAGACAAAGCTCGTTGCCATGGAGACAGCTGATTGCAAATTATCTACAGATGTCATAATATGTACTAGTATTAAATTAAGTAAATTAGAATTGAAGTATGGTACTAACTGCATGCTAGTAATATAATTTTATTTAACCCTAACTTTAACAGTACCAAGATGATAATTAATTGACCATTAATATTACAATTGGAAAATGAAATTTTGTAAGTTATAATGTAATTGCCCTATTTGCGACACCCTGACAGGGTATGTTATAGTATGAATTATTATTATTAATTATGATATCGTAACATAACATGCAATTAATAAATAATAAATAAATAAATATGATCCATCATGAGTGTAAATATACTAAACTTCTAATATAAAAGTTTTGGTTCAAGTTTATAGTTCTGTACCAGGAATGTTAACACGTTCACTGAGTAACTGAAAATTACATATAGATATCAACGCCTCACGAGCAGTGTTTTTTTTTTCGATAAACACATGGCAAGAAAAAAAAGTGCCCCACTGGGACATACGCGTATGAGATTCAAATTTATTGCCTCTTATGTGGTTCATACACAATGGACGTGTTAATGTTCATTTGGGGAGTTTGTTGCGGTCCTTCTTAACCACCTGCATAACACGTTTTGAAGTAGGTATAAGACTCTAGTATTAACGTAATAAAAAACTAAGTCAAAGTCTAAGTTAATACTTAGTAGAGTCTTAACTGGAGTCTTATAATTGAAGGATATAGTAAAACTAAAATAGAATCGACTTTAAAAAATAGGTATATAAAACAATTATAATACTTTATAGTGCACACACGTGAGGTGAGTTTATGTGTGTATGTATGTTGTAAATAAATGATTTTGATTTTTTAAATCCTATTGATATTGAAAATGATACCATCAAATCCTCTGAACATTGTATTTGCTATAGATATGCAGCAGGCGTTTGTCTAATAATAATATTGTCTTGATTCAATTTTGAAACTGTACTTAAGAAAAGGTACGTACTTACATATAAAATAAACAGCCTATATACATCCCAATGCTGCACCAAGCCCCCTCAATCAAACGGAGAGGGTATGCAGCTTACTCCACCAAGTTTCTCCATTGTAGGTTGTTGGAGGTGTTTTATGGCTAGTAGCCGGGACCAACAGATTAAAGTACTATGTCTCTACGTGTACGTACAGTCATGAGCAATATCGTGTACCCACTTTAGAACCCTGTCGCACTATCATATTTGACATTTAATGAGACTTACGGTTAAATTTGTCAAAAAAGTTAATGTGACATGGTTTCAAAGTGTATACATATTAGTACTCGTGACCGTACATAATATGACTTCCTAGAGTTATCAAATTCAAATTCAAATTCAAATTCAAAAATATCTTTATTCAGTAGGTAACACAGTTATACTTTCAATCGTCATTTTTTACATAACGAACGTTTCATCCACCTAAAACTACTGCAGCTTCTCACAACCGATATAGCCGGGGAAAATAATCCACAAGAGTTGTGCCGAGGTTTTAGGCACAGGACCCTAGACGTTTCTTACAGGGTCCGCTTACCTAATCAGATGATTTGATAGGTCCGGATTATTACAGAAGCGACTGCGTGTCTGACCTTCTAACCCAAAGGCCCAATCACAGGCCCCTTCTAACCCAATTACAGGTTAGGTCATATAATTTCAAAAATACATTTCTCAGGTTTGTTATCCTCACATTGTTTTCCTTTACCTATCAGGGGGGCTAAAATGGCCACTTTAGCAATTCATCTAAATCCAAATCATTTCCTGAATTCCGAGCATTATTGAAGCAATTCTGCTATTTTTGGTAAAATGGTCGCAATCTTTAGAGGATCTGCAACAATTCAATTCATCTTAAAGTTGGCCATTTTACGACTTTCCATAGAGAACTGTCGAAATGGGGAATTCATATGAATTGAAATATGAAAATCCATAAGTGACCATTTTACGATTTGCAATTCAATTCATAGTAGGAACATATTATTATTATTATTTATCAAAAGTAGCCTTTTTAGCAGCCCCTCCTGTACGTGATAAACAACTTTGGTAAAGGCCGCTGCTGGGATTTGAACCTGCGATGTCGCAGTAAGAGTCAAACGCTCTTCCAACTGGGCTACCAAGGCTCTCTGTGTCTCTACATGTGAAGGTTATTTTGTCTTAAGTAAGAGTTGTTGAGTTATGTTGTTGTTGTTGAGTTGTTGTTGTTGTTGTGAGTTGTTGTTGTGTTGTTGTTGTTGTTAAATTTATCCTGTAAATGTTTTGTGAATTTGTGTGCAATAAAGTGTTTTTATTATTATTATTATTTTAGTTGTAATATTTGTTTGCAGAATATATAATGCGCTACAAAAGGCGATCTTCTCAAAACTCGCGCAGGTCCCGGCATTCGGACAAGAAGTACACCATCCGTGAGTACCGCAGTATGTGTTCATTATACTTTATTATCTATATCGAAGGACGTAATATACGACCCCGACGACCCGATTACTCTAGCCATAGAGGCAGCCAATCAGCTCGCGACACCAAACATTTCAGGACCCCGATACCGACCCCGCCGGCGTGGTCGACGATTTCCCTCAATCAGCGCTTATTGCTATCGACCCACTTGAGTCGATTAATTCTTTCAAATATTTTTCCTCTCAGACGACGCCCTGAGCCGACGTTCGCGCCCTGGGCACCCTCAGGCCTGTTGTCTTAAACGTTGTATGGGGTGAGAGCCTTCAGCGCTCCCCATTTGTCCGGCCAACTAGTTAATGCCATATCTACGGCAAATCTACAATAAGTCGCTTCAAAAAAATTCTATATCCTATACACTAGCGTGGTACTTTAAACAGCTGTCAGAATAGTGCATTTTCATTGTGTGCTTCTTTCGCACTAGCGTTGCCGAACTCAATCTATCGATAGCTAACTTTGAGATTCATCTATACTATTGATAGTATCGATATTTCGAATCAACTTGAATTTCAAGGAAATCGTAAACAAAATTACTTTAGATCAATTAGATGACTGCACCACTGTTGTCATTATGGTGGGCAACCATGCGCATTTAAAGAGGTCAGATGCGAATGATTGTATGGACAAAATTTTTAATCTTCAAAATAAGTCAAAATGTAAATTTGTAATTAGCGCTTTTCCTTATTGTAAACTTAAACAGCGCACATAACGAATGTATTCACAGGATGAATCAATATTTTTACAATTTGACATACCGTCATAGTGACGTATTATTTTTTGACATTAATAAATTTAGTCCTAATTTTATATTGACACAAGATAGCTTGTATCTATCGATGTATTTTAAACGTAAGTTAGCTACTATAGTAGCTTTTTCTATTCAACATTCGTTGACTAATGTTAGTAATGTTACTAACGTACCTCTTTTAGATTTAAAAAACTAGTTAGTTCGACAAAAGATACTCCTAACGCTGACATTGTCATTGGACAAAACAAGGTGGGAGTTTCTGGCAAAAAATTGACAAAGGATAAACAAAGGACTTTTAATATTTTTCATCAAAATATTCAAGGTTTCTCCAGCAAATTAGCAATGGTTGAATTGTTTTTAGAAAAAACCAAATTTGACGTAGTCTGCCTAACAGAACACTTTCAAAAGGAATACCAGATGTTATGTAACTACGAGAACTACCATATTGTGAGTGCTTTCAATCGAGAGACGGCTAGCTGTGGAGGTTCATTGATTTTGTTAAGGAAACATTATAAATATAAGGAACGTAAAGACATAGCTCGACTGTCGTTTGAAAGACACATTGAGTTATCCTGTGTTGAGCTGGATAAGTATATAGTAGTATGCGCATACAGCCCCCCCACCAGTTCTTTTAAAACTTTATGCGAAGTCTTGGAGGATGTTCTACGAATTATTTGCAAGTGCAAGAAATGTGTAATTGTATGTGGGGATTTCAATATAGACATTTTAAAAAGTGATAGTCACAGTGTTGAGTTTGTGGGCCTTTTTAAATCATTTAATTTGGATCACGTATTTTTTGAGCCGACTAGAATAACAGATACATCGGCCACCTGTATTGATAACGTATTTTGTAATTGCCCATATCTGCAGAAGTCGATAGTGAAATCGCTCAAGTCAGATCACTTTGGGCAAAGTGTAATCTATACTGTCTCAGAACAGTTACAGAGTTTTACAGTAGTAAGCCAACCTATCACAATTAGTAGAGTAGACAGATTCATTGAAGCTCTGACTTTAAAATTAGATCTATTTAATTGTGAACACGATGACCCAAACAAGTTATTTATCCGATTATTTTCTATTGTCAGTCAGGAATATAACCAATTATTTACTAAGATTTCTAAAGTTATACGCCCCGGGTTTAAGTTCAGTGACTGGGCTACTAAAGGCATCAGAAAGAGTCGAGATTTGCTTTTTGATTTGTATGGAGAGAGAACTATAAGGCAGGATGATGAATTCAAGAATTACATTAGAAAATATTCTGAACTTTTCAAAGCTGTTTGCGCTAAAGCTAAATCGAATTTTTTGACGAACAAGATTAAAAGCGCAGATAATAAAACTAAAACTACATGGTCAGTGATTAATATTGAAACTTGTAAAGCAAAACCCCGAGATAATGAATTTGTGCTTAACACACCTCGTGGTCTTACTAAGTCTGATGCAGAAGTTGCGCAAGAATTTTTAAATTACTTTAGTAATATTCCAATTGAAACTACAAAATCTCTTAACTCTTCTTCGCTACTTTCAGCTCAAATACTTAAGAAAAATGTGCCTCTCTGTGAAATAGAATTTAAATTTAAGTATATAACTCCGCACACTATTGTAAAAACCTTTAGAGAAATCAAAGTAAAAAAAACAGAGGACTTGTTTGGGATGAGTGTGAAAGCCTTTACAGCCGTCATTGATACACTAGCTCCATATCTAGCTGTTACTTTCAATATGTGTATTGACAAGGGTATGTTTCCTGATTTGATGAAGCAAAGTAAAATTGTACCGTTATATAAATCCGGTGACAAAAAAGATCCTGGAAATTATAGACCTGTTGCTATATTACCCGTTTTTAGTAAAATTTTCGAAAAAATTGTACTGCATCAATTGCTCTTACATTTTAACCAAATTAAGGTGCTACACGAGCAACAGTTTGGTTTCACAAAGGGTCGTTCGACAAGTGACGCGGGAGTTGCTCTCATGAGACATATCTTCGCAGCCTGGGAGCAACGCCAAGATGCTATAGGAGTTTTTTGCGACCTCTCAAAAGCTTTTGACTGTGTGGATCATGAAACTTTGCTTCTCAAATTAGAACACTACGGTATTAAAAGTAAAGAATTGGAATTTATGCGATCTTATTTGTCTGGTAGATCACAAAAGGTTCAAATAAATAATACATAATCTTTCGGCTCTGAAGTCAAGATAGGTGTTCCGCAGGGCTCCATTCTCGGGCCATTTTTGTTTATGTTAATGACTTGGCCCACATGGTGGAGGGTCAGAACTTGTCAAATATCGTACTTTTTGCGGACGATACTTCCCTTATTTTTAAAACAGACAGACGAAAGCCCAACAATGACCATATAAATCACGCCCTTTGCCAGATCCACCACTGGTTTACAATAAATAACCTAGTTTTGAATGGAAAGAAAACAAAATGTATTAAATTCAGTTTACCTAACGTAAATTCTGCTGATTGTGATATACTACTAAATAACCAGAAACTAGACTTTGTTAAAAATACAGTTTTTCTGGGATTAAATATTGATGATAGACTCAAATGGGACATACATATTAAATCATTATCAGGTAGACTTAGCTCAGCTGCATTTGCAGTCAAAAGGATTAGAGAACTGACTGACGTGACGACTGCAAGATTGGTATATTTTAGCTACTTCCATAGTATTATGTCGTATGGTATTTTGCTTTGGGGTAGAGCAGCTGATATTGAAACCGTTTTCATTCTACAAAAAAGGGTAATCAGATCTATCTACAAACTGAGATGCCGCGATTCTCTCAGAGAATTTTTTAAAGAGATTTCCATTATGACTGTACCTTGTCAATACATATATATGAACATTATGTATGTTAGGAAAAATTTACACTTATATTTAAGAAACTGTGATAAGCACAAATACAACCTAAGGAATAAGAACAAATTAGCAGTTCCTAGTTCCAGACTATCCAAAATTAGCACATCATTTGTAGCGCTGTGTGTGCGATACTATAATAAGATACCAGAAGATGTACTAGGCCTTTCGGGAAACATGTTTAAGAATGTTATAAAAACTACTTTAATCAGTAAAGCTTATTATAAAGTAGGAGACTATCTTAAAGATAATAATATTAAATGGATTACTTCAGCTCAACACAAGAAAGACAAGAATGTTTGCAATAAAAACTTGGCCCTAAAATACTGAATTTGAAATAACTTTGTAAGTGGATTAAAAAGGATTGTGAAACACTTGATATTTGAACAGTAGAGTACTTTTTTTATATCCAGGCGGAGGGTTTCTGAGCTTCTTTATATAAGTGGTGCATGCTCGCCTCGAAATGTTCGTGTACGCGGTGGCGTCCGGAAGTCGGGTCGCACCTTTCCCTCAAAAATGTGCGAAGGGAGCGATGGCTGGCTTTCGCGTCAACTCGTGATCGGGTGCTGCGTATGTGGACAGGCCTGCTTCTGTCAGGGAGCTCATGAAACACTGTTTCTGTGATAAAGTCACATAAACTCTTTATTTTTCACTTTCCTTCCACCGACTGTAATTGGAATACCAATACAATGGTATATAAATTATGTAATACAAACTGGATTAAAAAAAAAGAAAACAAAGGAAAACATGAAACAGTAGGACTAGGGCCCTGTGCTGGGAGGTTTTCTGGCCACGTCTTTCCCTCAGCGTTACAGATTCCGATGTGGTAGTAGTTTTACAGCTAGTTACATAATATGTAATTTTATTATGTTTGACGTTCAAAAAGCGCTAACTTTGTAAGCCAATTTTGAAAAATAAATATTTTTGAATTTTTTTTTGAACTATCAATTAGTCTATCGATATATAACTTCAGTGGCGGCCCTAGCAAAATATATCAGGTGGTGTGAGACTTCTAAGTGGCACTTTAGCCCCTTAAAATATTTTTTTTTTCGATTAATTTACGGTCACCGAAAACCTATTTAATTTTTTTTTAATGTTGTTTACGGCTTCCGGGTATGAGTTTTATATGGCCGCAATCTAACCCGATGAAGTTTTAGTTTGCGGCCAGGGTGAACAAGTCTTTGTTGATTTTGGCGCCCCTGGCACCGCCCTGGGGCCGCCACTGGATAACTTCCCCAAATACTTAAATGATTTCGAAAGTACTTGTTTTATTGAATTATTGCTGTTCCATTCTGGAATCAACCATCTACGTCTGAACACAAGAGGCCAACCTGCACAGTTTGACAAGACCGCGAAACCAATGGTTACCCCAGAACAAGAAGCAAAATGACATGGTATTGCTTATTTCAATTTCGTAAATTTTATTTTCTTTAGTTTTCTTTTGTTCGGTTTAGCATTGAAAATACACGTTCGGCCTTGATAAAATAATACCAAAATTAAAGAAACTTTTTTATAATTATTAACAAAACAATGTTGATGTTTTAAAAGACCGAAGATTGATTTAACGTTTATTGACGCTGTGAATTGCAAAAAGCTTAAATGATTTTGTGACAAGATGAGCGTACTCGCCAACAAACTGGTGTCAGTTTAGCGAGAGAATTATTTTTAATATTTTTTGGTTCAAATAAATTAAAAAATAAGATGACTGGCAAAAACCTTCGTTGCTTCCAACTCCGCTACATCACCCGCTCCGCGCTTGTTATGACACCCTTCTTACGTGAGACGGTGCTTGATATCTGCTCCACTGGACATCGGCCAAATGACCGTAAGCGACTGGTTGGCGCCAACACTTGAATAAATGATGGCTCTATACGCCTGTTGTTTTACTTACGGCAATTAAACTGGAACATGTTTATTCTGTTATGAATAATTGTTCTAGGATTTGTTTTATATACTGTTTATAACGGCCTCCGTGGTCCAGTGGTTGAGCGTTGGGCTCATGATCCGGAGGTCCAAGATTCGAATCCCGGTGGGGACATATCATAAAAATCACTTTGTCATCCCTAGTTTGTTTAGGACAGTACAGATTGTCCAAAAAGTAAGATGGTCCTTGCTTCGGAAGGCACGTTAAGCCGTTGGTCCCGGTTACTACTTAGTGATGTAAGTAAGTAGCCGTTACATGCGCCATGTCAGGGGCCTTTGGCGGCTCAATAATAACCCTGACACAAGGGTTGATGACGTTGGTATTTCACTTCACAACCCACACTATAGAAGAAGAAGATGAAGGAAGGTAGGAGGAGGTATCCGACTTAAAACGATGGATATCTGACGAAACTGTTTTCTAAACAAGCGACAAACAGCCCAGAAATCTTTCGTTTACTACGTCATATGAAAGTTTGACTTAGTATCGACAAAATACTCATAAATACTTTTTCTAATTTAGAAGCCAGCCGATGTAAGCGGGCCCTTCGATCAGAAACGTGCAAAATGTCGAAGCGGTGGGGACTAAGCTATTTGGTAAATGGACGATATCGTCCCTCGGGGGTTTAAATGTGGCCAAACAGTTCATACTCGCTCCATTAAGGGAAATAGAAAGCAATACTGACTGTTCGATATTACTTCAATAGCGCCTGGTTTTCTTTGGATATTTTTTCGTGCTTTTTTATTATTGATGTAACGAGTCCTGTCCAGAAAGTATAAAATCTTAGGACTCTGTTTGATCCCCATAAATATTACTTGAAAAATGTCATCACCATTAATACAGGGTACTAGTGACATCGTAACGAATACTGAGGGGGATGATTCAGATCAGGATTCTGAGTTAATATCAAGTGGAATGTTCCGTCACAAAAGACAAGTTATTTTTGTGTTTTTTTTAATTATTTTCAATGCCTTTGCGATGGAAAATTCCACTTGATATCAACTCAGAATCATGGTCTGAATCATCCCTCAAAGTTTTCGTTACGATGTCACTAACACCCTGTATTACCGTTTTTTAGACAAGAAGACTAACAAGAAAAGGAAAAGAAAAAAGGTACCTATGAGTAATATTTTTCCCAATTCCAATTTCCGGGGTTGTTTTCGCAGAAGGCGGGATCTTGATAAAAAAAAAAGGATGACACTCGTGATTGATGCGATTAGATATCACAATAATTGATGGCGATTTAGTCGGTTTAGAAAGGTGATCCTAGATCTATAGGATAAAATTCGCTTCTTTCAGTATTAAAAAAAAAAACAAGAAAAAAAAAGTCTGATGAATGCAGAGGAAGCAAGAAAAGTGTGTTAGGAACGAAGCAAAAGCACGTAATATTTATTATTTATTAATACTAAAAAAAAAAAAATTGTGACCTGTTTATTCAATAAATAATTGTCCTTTATAAACACTTACTGTATTATCAGTGCCAAAAAAAACCAAATGTAAATGCAAAAACGGAATCCCATAGTCTCTGCTTACCCCTCTGGGAAATACGCGTGAGTTTATGTATGTAAAAAAAAGAGTTCGGTGAGGTGTGGGTATTTCATTCATCTTGCCATGGATGTACCTCTGACTAACCCAAACGGGATTTAGTCGTGAGCTTACTTTATGTTGAGCCAACCCATTCGCCAGAAATTCAAGCGTCTTAAAGCGTATTTTTTTTTATTTCAAGCAGTCTAAGACCTCCGACTCTATTTGAACATTCTTGCACAATTATTTTCTCGTCATCCAATTTAAGTTCAGTCAAGCCATTGCCGTGGTTTTTGATTGGCTATCTAAGTTCTTTAAGATGCAAATTCGCTATGGTACCTATCAAAATGCAAAACGTTTGATAAAGACAAAATGTATTTTAAAAAATACGCCTTTGGAGGCTTGTATATCTGGCGAAAGGGTTGGTTCAATAATATTTCGAATTTATCAGAAAATAAATTTAAAGCTCATGTGAAGCTTAATTTATGCAAAAAAGCTTATTATAAGATTAATGATTACCTAAATTATAAAAATGTCTGATATAAAATGTGTTCCTCTAGTTACTAGTTATTAAATAACTTGTAATATATACCCTCATTGATTCATTCAGCGCTTATCACTATCGACCCATTAGGGTCGATTAATTTTTTTCAAACATTCTTCCTATCAGACGACGCCCTGAGCCGAGGTCCGCGCCAAACTGTTCACCCTCAGGCCTATTGTCTTAATTTTTGTACCGGGTGAGAGCTCTCAGCGCTCCCCATTTGTCCTGCCAAGTGTGGTGGCAATGAGGTAGGTAATTCACCACACAACCCACGCGATAAAAGAGAAGAGTACTTTCTTAAAAAAATAGCGTATGTACTGCTATGTACCGCTGGGACAGACTTCTCTTAATCAACCGGAGGGTGTATGGAGCATACTCCACCACGCAGCTTCAGCGCGGGTTGGTTAACTACTATTCCTTAAGTATCATCATCATCAGTCCATTAACGTCCCCACTGCTGGGGCACGGGCCTTCCCTATGGATGGATAGGGAGATCGGGCCTTAAACCACCACGCGGGCCCAGTATATTATCACTTTAGTATAATTACATTGTTTTTCCATAAACAAAGCAGAAAACAATAATATAAAAATAAGTTCAAGGGCGATAAAGCTACTGTTGTAGTTTATGATGGGTTGTCTTGGAAATCGGCCAAGTGTGAATCAGACAGTGTGGCGCCCGGACTTGGTTATATTATGGATTTGTAAAGGGGGTGTTGGCATTAGTGTTGCCCGACAATCGGCTGTATATCGATTATTAATCGGTTATTTCCTAAACCACCTTAACCAATACCGTCATATAATCGATTAATGTAATATGATCGATATCATTATCATCAGTTGTACGACGCCCACTGCTGGGCATAGGCCTCCACGACGATCCTGCGCTGCCCGCATTCAGCTTTCTGATATGTTGAAGCGTAATAATAAATGAGTATTGCAATTGTAATACAATCGACAGTATCTATATAATCGATTATAAATCTATCAATTATTAAATTACATACATAAACTCACGCCCGTAATCCCTAATGGGGTGGGCAGAGCCACAAGTAATCGAAGACAACTTGCAGCCACTGTTGATACGAAGTCCAAAGATGGATATGATGAACCTTATGGTGATAAGGGATCAGCCTATCGCCCATAACATTAGTCCATCATGTTAGAGGACACAATCCCTCTGTCGGTTTTTACGACATGCCCGGGAAGAGAAGCAGCTGAACGTTTCTATGTTTTTTATATGCTCCCAGAACAGCATAGAAGCAATTATTAAATTATATTGCTATAATTGTATAATTTTTAATATCGATTGTATCCATAGGCATAACGGTCTTTCTTTATTTTTATTGCCTCCAGAGTGTTTATTTCCAGTGTAGAGTTATAAAGAATCTCCTTAGGTCCATGCGCAAGACAGAGCAGAGGCTTGTGTGGAGTATTAGACGGTGTCGTAGATAGATCTCAACAGTTAGAAACTTTTTATTACGAATTTCTGCGCTTCATTAGAAATCAGAATCATTTATTAACGAGTTATCATCATTAAAATTGTTGAAGGTCAATGTAACATTTTTGAATCTCCGTCATTTCGCAAGGTGTTATGGCTAAGGAGAAGAAGTGTCAAGAAACTGCAACAGCAGCACATCACATACATACATAAACAGCCTATATACGTCCCACTGCTGGGCACAGGCCTCCCCTCAATCAACCGGAGGGGGTATGGAGCATACTCCACCATGCTGCTCCACTGCGGGTTGGTGGAGCAGCACATCAATGTAGGTATATTACAAGTTATTTATTAACTAGAGAAACACATTTAAGATCACGCATTTTTATTTTTTAGATAATCATTTATCTTATTACTCGAGCTTTAAATTTATTTTCTGATAAATTCAAAATAATATCTGGTATATTATTGTAAAAATATCTCATCTCCTTATTCCTTATTCTGTTGAAATTACGAAAAATATGTCCTTAATTCTTCTTAGCAACCTTTGTGCAAAATTTAGCTTCAAAGGTTGGACGGGGAGTTGATAAGTCAGTCAGTAAGTGAGTTGGAATGATAACATCAAAACATAATGAAAAAAAGACCTTTTTTCATGTGTAAGTGTACTTGAGGCTCTCCGCTTCACTGGTCGGTGAGAGACCTTGTTTGAAATGTAGCTAAGAGAGCATTTCAGCTTATCTCTTAAGTAGCAAGATGTGTGGGTCGGAGTTTACCCCAGGGAGCTGTTTTCTTGCCGGAATTTAGAAAAATGTCGAAGATCACTGACCAGTTGTTTAGAGTATAGATTAACGTTGTTAGTGATAGTAAAAGTGAATAAAGAAAGATAGGAATAAATTATTTATTATGAAAAGACGCCGCAATAAATTAAACCTCATACATTACTATGTTGCGTTTATACTTAAACGCCTATTTTCCGCCGGGTTATTTAGTCATTTATTAATTAAGTACGCACAACAGGGTACAGACATATATTTATATCTTATAATTAGGTAATACGTTTTAAAGTAGACTAAGTTTAGACCACAGAATACGGAATTATACTCGCTCCTTGTTCGAGACGGTTTACAGTGTAGTCTACGTCTTATGCTCCAGCATCGTCAGTTCCGTCTCGAACAAGGAGCTTCGTATAATTGAGATAGAACTTACAGGTAAGTTCAGTTAATCTCTTAATAATACTACGTATAGAACGGCAACTCTCCGCTCCCCACCAGCGTCTGAGCTAGGTTAGACTTGAATCGTATGGTATTAGACGTCAAATATACAGATGCGCGTGTATGATAATGTCAATGTGTAGTGTCTGTGTAAAACGAGGTTGTTTGTATAACCCAACAAATGTATACAAGTTTTACATACATACATAAACTCACGCCTATTTCCCACCGGGGTAAGCAGAGACTATAGAATTCCACGTTGGTTGGTTGGGTTGGTTTGGACACGTAGAGCGGATGAAGGATAATAGAATTGCAAAAGCGGTATATAAAGCGAAAGTTGATGGTAGGGCTGGCAGAGGAAGACCGAGAAGGACTTACGATGACCAAATTGGAGATGTCCTTAGAAAAGGTTTAATACGATCTACTCTGAACCGGCGTGCGTGTATGAAGCGATTGATGAATGCGGAGGAAGCAAGAGAAGTGTGTCAGGATCGAAGCAAATGGAATTCTACAAGTTTTAATTAACAGTTAATGGTATAAGAAACAGAACAAAAGAGATATGAACATTACTTAGCTCTGAAACAACGTAGTGACAACAGTGCCGTAACTAGGGCGGTGCCAGCGGTGCCCAGGTACAGGGCGCAGACCCTGGAGGGGCGCAGAAATGACCAGACCAGTATCTAGTTTTGTTTCATGCATGGTAGTTAGTAGGTACATTTTGTTTTATTGCGAATATGGTGTAGACGCGCCCTCTGTACTATCTATATCTATATGGCATTTTTCAAGCGATCTTGAAACAACAACACTTGTAAAGGTGGTTTTATATTTGTCTGATGTGTCGTGACGTGACGCGTCAGAACGGTATCGGTTTCATACATTTAGTACTAGCTGGTGCCCGCGACTTCGTCTGCGCAGGATTAGTATTTCGAACAATATGTTTATAAATTGTAGCTTATGTGTTATTCTGATGTATAAGCTATATTATTTTAAAGTTTCATTAAAATCCATTCAGTAGTTTTTGCGTGAAAGAGTAACAAACATCCATCCATCCATCCATACAAACTTTCGCGTTTATAATATTAGTAGGATGGTAACGTTCACACTAGTGCGTAACGTGTTGTGTTGTGATGGCTTATGTATGGAACCGATACAGTTTTGCGCGTCACGTCACGACACATCAGACAAATATAAATCCACCTTGTCTTGCTCGCAATATTACATACACAAACAAAAGTACCTATACCTTAACTATGAGACAATTTCTGTCTATATTCATTTGGAGGGCGCCTCTTCTAACTTAGAAGTTCTAAGCAAATCTGTCAATCTAGCTGAGGAGATGTACATATAGTTCACGTCACGCTGTCATTGCTGTCAGCCACATTCATTGGTCCTCCCTTTATCTTTGATTTTATTCATTAACTACGTGCGGCGTTACTGACGCACTAGCGTGCGAGAGATAGATAGAAAATTCATCGTTCGACAAGAGTGAAAAGGATGACTTACAAAACTAAACGATTTAAAGGAAATGTTTCCCAATGTAGTAGTCGCTATAAAGATATTTTTAACGATGCCAGTGACTGTAGCTTCCTGCGAGAGATCATTCAGTAAGCTCAAATTAATAAAGACGTACCTGCGCTCGACGATGGGCCAAGAAAGATTGTCTGGCCTAGCGATTTTGTCGATTGAACGCGACATAGCACGGATCCTGTCGTATGACAACGTAATCAAGGACTTCGCAATGAGAAAAGCGCGGAAAGTAAATCTTTGAGTAGGTAGCTGTCCTTTTTTTGTGATTACGGTTTACCTTAGCCTTGGGTCTTTACTATCGAGTACTTTGTGTCATTTCTGTATTTGAGCAAATATTTTTGAATAAACAATTTTTATCCTAAAAAAAATCTACTAAGTACCTATACCTTCGTAAACAAAAAATAGATAGATTTATTTTTATGCACATTTGTCCACTTTATTGTCAGAGCCTGGTTAGAGCATTTTTCAAGGACGCAGTTGTGAAAGCCCGCACCGGGCGCATACAAGGCTAGTTACGGCACTGAGTGACAATGAGGGACATTCCAGGCTACGTTTCCCAAAAAAAAAAAAAAGATGGCGCTGTACAGACTTAACGTCATAATTACATAATATTATTTTCTCATTGCTCGGGTATATATTTATTTAAAAACATAATTTGATGGCAGAGGTATATATTAAAATATTTACATAAACTGCCAATATACGTCCCACTGCTGGGCACAGGCCTCCCCTCAATCAACCGGAGGGGGTACAGCCTCCGTGGTCTAGTGGTTAGAGCGTTAGGCTCACGATCTGGAGGTCCGGGTTCGATTCCCGATGGGGACATTGTCGAAATCACTTTGTGAGACTGTCCTTTGTTTGGTAAGGACTTTTCAGGCTTGAATCACCTGATTGTCCGAAAAATTAAGATGATTCCGTGCTTCGGAGGGCACGTTAAGCCGTTGGTCCCGGCTATTAGCCGTAAAAACACCTCCACCAACCCGCAGTGGAGCAGCGTGGTGGAGTATGCTCCATACCCCCTCCGGTTGATTAAAATATTTATTTCGATCAGAATAATAATGGGTGGAAGATGTGTTGTGCCTGGGTGTAATAACAAGAGTCATCATTTTATACCCAAAAACACAGATAAGAGACGCTTACCTATGTCTACTATACACGAAATAAGAAAGTTAAACGAAGGCAACTCTATACAGCGCCATCTATATATTTTTTGGGGAAAGTCCTCATTATGATTTACGATACGGCCAAATTATCATGTGAACATTATATTGTTAACAAGTCCTACGAACGCGGATAAATTATCATTGACAGAATCAAAATCAGCGTCATTGACGATGCAATTATTATTTTGACGGCACATGCGAGTAAGAGGGTTGTAAAGGGGGCTGGATTTCCCTTCGCGGGTTAGAAGGTCAGACAGGCAGTCGTTTCTGTAAAAAACCGAAACTGTCAAATCTTCAGGTTAGGTAAGCGGACCCTGGGAAAAACGTGATAATGCTGGGGAGAGGATGATGATGAGGTGGTTATTCTTCTTCTGTCGGATGTGAGATCAATGACCGACCTCATCAAATGGTTGAAATTTATGATTTAAAACAGACTACAAATTACAACAAAAGTGATGAAAATTATCATAAATCTTTTCATTTTTACATACGAGTATTTCCTCGTCTTATGGTTGTCTGGAAAAAATCTCTTTATGTGATAAGGCCGTCATTTGCCATATACCTAGTTAAGTCTCTTTTGTAACTATTTTCTTTTTGCTTTCTGTTTACCTCGGTGGGAAACAGGGGCGAATTTATGTATGTATGTGTTATTTTATTTTGATGCAGTAAAGTATATTTGTATTGTGTTGTATTGTAATTTAAGTACATCATTATTATCTCATCTAAATGATGCTTTAATTCGTGAGAAAACAATACAGTTTTAATGAATATTGATGGCAGTTCATTATGTGCTTCCTGCATTAAAAGCATTTTCATGTATTTTGGTTGTGGCACAGACTGAACTGCTCTACTTTATATATGAGGTGATTGTGGAATTAATGAGAGTGAAATTAAATTAAGAATCGTTCTTTCAAAGTATCCTGCATGTCAGATGAGATGAGGGTTATAACTGCCAGCTCTGATGTGGCCTCTATGTGCCGTGCTGAAACCGTCATCAAAAACTATTCTGAACCCTGACAAAACTGACGCACTATTGCATCCCGTCAAAACTGATGCGCTTTTGAACCCCATTAAAACTGATGCGCTTTTGAACCCCATTAAAACTGACACGCTTCTGGATACCGTTAAAACTGACGCGTTTCTGAACCTCATTAAAACTGATGCGGCTCTGAGCCCCATCAAAACTGACGCGCTTCTGAACCCCATTAAAACTGATGTGGCTCTGAGCCCCATCAAAACTGACGCGCTTCTGAACCCCATTAAAACTGATGTGGCTCTGAGCCCCATCAAAACCGACGCGCTTCTGAACCCCTTTAAAACTGACGCGCTTCTCAACCCTTTTCAAAACTGACGCTCTTCCGAAACCCATTAAAACTGACTCGTTTCTGAACCTTATCAAAAATGACGCGCGTCACAGTCCTTCGTTACCTCAACAAATAGTGAAAATATATCCTTACCCTGATATTTTAGTCGTTTAGGTCGATTCAGAAACCGCACTGAAAAATGAACCATATAATGAACCAATGTACCAATATTTCTCTGTCATGAACCAGTCATTTATAAATCGTGGTTCTGTTCAGTCTGTATTTCAATAGATATTGATGATTTATTGAAACGGTTTGCCTATTCCAGATCGGAAATGTCGATTTAGCATTTTGCTTTATTTATTTCCAAAAACAGTCTGTTGAGAAGATTATAGGGATTAGTGTGGTTGGAAGGTCTCAGACTAAGTTCTAAAAGCGGCTATGTTCAAATAATTCATCTAAAAAAGCAAAAAACGGACGTACTTAAAACTAAATGCACAATGCCAACAAATGTCATCATCCCCCTAGCATTATCCTGTTTTTCACTGGGTCTGCTTACATAACCTGACGATTTGACAGGTCTCGTTTTTTACAGAAGCCACTGCCCGTCTGACCTTCCAACCCGCGAAGGGAAAACCAGCCCAATAACATGTTAGGTGACATACCTCCGAAAATGTACTTCTCCTACATTCCTGAGAAATATTGTGTAATACTGTATTGGGCTTGTTTTCCTTTCGCGGGTTGGAAGGTCAGACAGGCAGTCGCTTCTGTAAAAACCGGATCGGTCAAATCTTCAATTTAGGTTAGAGGACCCTGTGAAAAACGGAATAATGCTAGCGGGATGATGACTGTCGATGGTCATAATGGTTTACAACTTGGCTAAAGCCCCAGAACTTTTCTAATGAAGTTTATTCTTCTCTTTTTCAACTATTAGCACGTAATTAAAGAATATTATAATAATTTCAGCTTCATAAATTCCGCTTTTACTTACCTTTTCTTTCGTTATCCCTTGTTGCAAAGCAAACACAGGCTTAATGAAGTACTTATTCAGCTTTTGGACTTTCAAACTTGGGCCGTACAATAACTCCTGATTGTTTATAAGGTTCACAGATTGTACGCACTGGGGCCTTAATCGCTCGCATTTAACTCGCGTGCAAAAATATACCTTTATTCCTGTCTGCCTCCATCGACTCTACCACCAGTGTGGGTAGATAGAACTGTTTTGGCACCGTATGCCACCAGTGGTGGCAGATAGAACAAATTTTGTGGCTTCTTCCACCATAGGGGTAGACGGTACTAAAAAGTTCTATCTGCCCCCACTGGTGGTAGAATTGGTGGTGGCAGACGAGAATAGAGGAAAATATATACCTGTCTCATCTTGCAAATGACAAGTTCTGATGTGCTATGTGAAATGGGTAATATTTTCGAACGTGGCCAGGCGAGCGATTCACAAATAGGGAAAACCCCGGGTTTTTGGTCGTGAAGCGTGAATAAAATGTGAAACATTTTCATGTAAAATGTACCAAGCAGAGCGCAATCGATCGCAATGTTAAAAAGTGGGTTTCCTCACGGTATTTTCCTACACCGCTGAGCACGACATTATCATGATCCAAACATTAATTCGAAAACAAATTCGACAATCATTGATTAAGGCCTGTGCGGGATTCGAACCTGCGACCTGAAAGGGAGAGGCAAGCGTACTACCAACTGGGCTACCACGGATCAAATGCTTCATCATCATCAGCTCATTAACGTCCCCACTGCTGGGGCACGGGCCTTCCCTATGGATGGATAGGGAGATCGGGCCTTAAACCATCACGCGGGCCCAGTGCGGATTGATGGTTATTAACGACTGCTAATGCAGCCGGGACCAACGGCTTAACGTTCCTTCCGAAGCACGGAGGAGCTCGAGATGAAAACTTTTTTTTGTGATCACCCATCCCATGACCGGCCTTTGCGAAAGTTGCTTAACTTCAACAATCGCAGACCGAGCGCGTTTAGCGCTACGCCACCGAGCTCCTCAGTGGCAAGTTGTACTTACAAACACAACACTCATTTCAATAAATCCTATAGAGGATAAGCAGAGCCACAAGAGGAACATGCTTAACTTCAACAATCGCAGACCGAGCGCGTTTACCGCTGCGCCACAGAGATAAAATGCTTACCTATCAGCAATAAAAAATAAATAAAAATAAAGATGCAGCTGCCACAGCCTACAGAACCCATAGACGAGACGATCCCTAACTATTTAAAAAAGCTATATGAGATAGCGCGTCTAAAAGTGCTAGTGCGTACGAATCTGCTCTGTCACTCAGAAATATTGGAGAAAAAGTTAGGCGTAACAAGCTTCTGAGAAAATTTGTGAATATTTTCTGTTTCTTTTAGAAATATTTGGGACGGTGTTTCCTTATTTTGAAACTTTCAGAAAAAGGTTCAAGTTTATGATAATGATAATGGCTTGACGGCAAATCAGGAGTTGTTAGGGTCTTTATTATGTAACGCTGTTGGTAAAAATATTCTGGGATTTAGTTTCAGAGAGTTATTCTCTGTTTTTACTCATAAAATTTTATGTAATAATTTACCATGGCATACTGTTACTTGTCCTATTATTACTTACGCATAGTATTAATTTGTCATAACATTTTAAGCATAATTTTGAAACTCATAACTACTATAAGCATAACAATTAATGACAATAATGATGTATAAGCATAATTATTATAAGCATAAAAACTATACTCCAAATAAGAAAAGTTTTGGCAAACTTTGAACGTTTTCGAAACATACTTTTTCCTTGGCTGCATTTGGTTCATGATTGTGACTTTTATATTTTTTGACACTATGTCATGCTGTTGGTCATCATTCAGTATACTCGTGTGTAAGATAAACAAGCACCCTAACCTACTGTTATGCCTTGTAAAAATTATGACAAAACACTATTATTCTAAAAAAGAATTATGGATACCTATTTATATGAAATTTATACCAACAAATATAAGTCCAAAAATAAGTTATACCTAACAAATCAGTATTCCTAGATGTTATTATGGGAAAGTACTATTATGCTAAAAAACGTTATGCAAAAAAGGATTATGATAATTAAAATTATGACAAAAACATTTATGCATTTTAAGAGAATCCCACAGAGAGTTTAGTTACTTACTTATTGTTTAAGCGACATAATTAATAAATAATCATCAAGTATTTATCATACATTGGTGCTGATTCCTGTACACACTATCTAAGAAAATGAAAAAGAAAAGGACGAGTAATCGACGGGCATAAAATGTATGGAACACACGTATGAAAAAAAGAAGGGTTCAGACCTGCTAGTCATCATCTATCAAATGAAATAGATTTATATATTTATAAACGGACCAGCAAGGAAACTAATTGGTGATACAGAAATAGGTATAATCAATGAGAAAAAGTTAAATAATTCCTCCATTAATTTAGTTCACTCAGCAAGGCTTCTCCTGAGCAATAAATTCATTCTTGCTTCATTAAAACTTTCTTCTGGTTTCTTTTTTTTGCTATTTTTTCTTCGTTAAACAATAAAAATTGCTGTTACTTTGTAAATTACTAATTAGATATTTACCTTTGACTTTAAAAGAACTTCAATACTCTCGTGTTGATTGGAAAACATCTAGAAAACCTAAATGAATTGTTGTATAGTAAATAGGTACCTAATCAGGAATTTCGTTTCTGTTTTCACATGTCTACTTTACAAAACTTGATATTAACTCAGAACAATGAACTGAATCACTCTCCTCAGTATTCTTTACGATGTCACTTACACCCCGTACAAGTACGTACAGGTAGCCATACAAGTGCGTATGGGTGCTAGTGACACTATAACAAATGCTGACGGGGATGATTCAGACCACGATTCTGGGTTGATATTTTCAGTTCCAAAGTTTTGCGACGTAAAATTCCATTTGATCACCCTCAAAGTTTTCGTGATGATGTCATTAAACACTCTGTATGTTTTTATACTTGTCTTGTCAACTTATACTAGCCCTATACCTAAACCTGAATAATTTTATTTATAACGTGTCCTAATACGGGCTTGTTAGGTTGTGAAGGTCCTGTTATTGACGGTAGGGCCTTAAGTAAACTGTATCTAACTTTACGGGTCTTTGGCACAGATCGCTATAGATACAGACTCACGTCACTTCCGACACAGATAATAATTTATTCTTTATTGTACACATTACAAGGAGCAACAAAACAATGAAAACTTATATCAATAGGTGAGCTTATCTCTTTCCAGCCAACCCTGCATGCATAATACAGCAATTCTGGTGACATCGTAATGAATACTGAGGGCGATGATCCAGCTCATGATTCTGAGTTAATATCAAGTGGAATTATCCATCGCAAAATTCATGATTATTTTTAAATTTATTTTCAATTCTATATGGTAAATTCCACTTAATATTAACTCTAAAATAATTACGTATTTAAGTATTCGTTACGATATCACTAACACCCCGTACAAGTATGTACAGGTCGCCATTAGATACGAGAATATATGGGTGTAAGTAACACCGTAAGGCATACTGAGGGGGATGATTCATATCATGATTCTGTGATGATATCAAATAGAATTTCTTGTCGAAAAATTTTTAGAAGAAGTGTTTTTTATTTTTTTTTAATTCCATACATTTGCGACGGAAAATTTCACTTGATATCAACTCAGAATCATGGTTTGAGTAATCCTTCAAAATTTTAGTTACGATATCAATAACACCCTATTTAGGCACCGTCTGCTCAATCCCGTTTTGGTTACAGTGGTCATGTCTTAATCTCTACATGTACTGTCAATCATGTCATGTCTGTTCTGTGTGTATTGTTTACATAGATATTACTTATATTAATAGTATTAGAAGTATCTGTGACGTGCATATGACTATATCTGTAACAGTCTGTGGTATTTGGGCACGGAAACAGGCTTGTTAGTCTATCAGCAAACATTCGAAGGGTTCGCCTAATCACATCAGTCATTATATAAATTGTATTAGCTCTTATTGGAGTTGGGTTCTAAGTACCTTAAGTACCTACTTATCACGGTATTTAGAGGTCTATCTCTGAACTAAACACATTAGGTATGCTCTTTAGGAAAAGGCCAATGGGGTACAAGGCACCCTGTGTTTTAGGTTCAGACTGTAACAACGCATAAAAAGGCAAGTCAACGATTAATGAAGGCCTTTCCAGGCTACATTCACCAATAACAATATAGAAGGCGTTGTGTACAGCTTTAACGATAATTACCTATTTTCTCATTACTCGGGTACATCATTATTCCAAAATACAATGGCCCCGATTCCTGCAGACACCGCCTAATTTTATTTTAAGTTATATCCGCCATTTTCATATCCGTCGAAAAGAAAAGGGACGGATGATTCACAGCTCTTAATTTTAGGAAGAATGAGTAAATGAATGAATAACCCGGGCGAATCAAAAGGTACGTCGCTGGTATGCAATCCGTTTGACGTGCTGTCTACTTAACTGTGTCGGGTTATTGACTGATGTAAAATTTTTAGACGGTTGGTTTAGATTTGTGCTTAAAATTGACGTGTATTCCATAAATTTTATGCTTGTCGATTACCCGTCCCTTTCCTTTTCGGCGGATAAGAAAATGACAGATATAACTTAAAATAAAATTAGATGGTATTTACAGGAATTAGCACCACTATAATATAAAAAATATTGTTGCTTGATATTTGGATCACATTAATGGGTCATATGGTTATAAAATGAAGACCCACTTTACACAATTACATCTGCCACCCATTATTATTCCCAAAGAAGAATTTCAGAGGAATATACCTATTTTCTTCTTTCATACTTTTTACAGCGTGATTTTTCCGTAGTCTGGATTTAGTTTTTAAACTTATGTTTTTATTACGTATATCTATTGTCGGAAACGCTTATTGTAGTTTTTAATATTTTATTTCAACCGGAGGGGGTATGGAGCATACTCCACCACGCTGCTCCACTGTGGGTTGGTGGAGGTGTTTTTACGGCTAATAGCCGGGACCAACGGCTTAACGTGCCCTCCGAAGCACGGAATCATCTTACTTTTTCGGACAATTAGGTGATTCAAGCCTGAAAAGTCCTTACCTAACAAAGGACAGTCTCACAAAGGGATTTCGACAATGTCCCCATCGGGAATCGAACCCGGACCTCCAGATCGTGAGCCTAACGCTCTAACCACTAGACCACCGAGGCCCCCTCCGGTTGATTGAGGGGAGGCCTGTGCCCAGCAGTGGGACGTATATAGGCAGTTTATGTAATATTTTATTTCTATCACGTTGGTCTAACAGAAAGCTTGGTGAGACTTGGGTAGGTACTTAGTTCAACTTGCGGTGGATGTACCTCTGGCTACCCTAACTTGTGTTATGTAATATTTTTATCTACAAATAGGAAGGCAAATAGGCTTGTGATTGAATGCTCTTTGTCCTGCCAAGTAGTTAATGCCATCTGCGGAAAATCTACAGAAAGTCATGTCAAAAAAAAAGATTTAATGGTTGTCGGGGGGACAACCTACCAGAACGAAAACTTGTCAACGATGCCAACCGAGAAATTGACATACTTTAGTTACATGAATGGCGACAGAACGAAATCGTATTTCATGCTCCGACCGTTTCACCGTGGTTGCCAAGTTTTATAGAAATTGAACTTCTCTGCCAAGTTCCTCTTCTGAACGAGAGGCTTTTAAATTAAAAATACGACTTCGTTTTTAATATCAATTTGTGCTACGTAAATTGAAAAATGTATTGTACCGACGCTGTTATTGTCAGGGATGAGGTCAGACCGCTTTTAGATTTTTAATGTTAGACGAAGCTGGAAGAAAAACTCGCTTGCACAGTTGCGCTGGTAATGAATATAAAAATAATAATAATACAAACAGATAATTAATAAAGATTTGTACGCGTATGTAGGTATGTCTATCTGTAGTATTATACACTGCATGTCTCCTTATCACGTAGGTCAGCTGGAAGAAATCTCTTTTTTAGAGATAAGCTTACCTGTACTGTCTGATTTCTTTGTGTGTTCTATTGTGTACAAATAAATAAATAAAATAAATAATAAATGACTGTATTTACCTATTGAAGAAGATATTATTTATAGACTGACTGTGAGGAGCTCGGTGGCGCAGCGGTAAACGCGCTTGGTCTGCGAATGTTGAAGTTAAGTAACTTTCGCAAAGGCCGGTCATTGGATGGGTGACCACAAAAAAAAATAATCTCGAGCTCCTTCGTGCTTCGGAAGGCACGTTAAGCCGTTGGTCCCGGCTGCATTAGCAGCCGTTAATAACCACCGATCCGCACTGGGCCCGCGTGGTGGTTTAAGGTCCGATCTCCCTATCCATCCATAGGGAAGGCCCGTGCCCCAGCAGTGGGGACGTTAATGGGCTGGTGATGATGATGATTATTTGTAGACTAAATCATATGATCGGGTATGATAGATAATTTACTTGGCTATGTTAATAAGTCTAAATATAAGAGAAAAAGCAATAATGATTTGATATTAGTACAAATGTTTTTTTTTTCAAAACTTAGTAAGTAGACGGACTAAAATGTATAACAATATATTATGTCTTTTTTAAAGACGTCTAGGGCAGTGAGCCGAGGTTTCACTTGCAGCTTCTTGAAGCTGCAGTAGTTTAAGACGGATGAGTCGTTCGTTATGTAAAAAAATAACGATTCAAAGTGTAAAAATGTTACCTACTGAATAAAGATATTTTTGAATTGGAATTTTCAATTGGGCTAGAAATATTATATCCATTTCACTACCCTTTTAAAAGCTATTATGTGGACTACATAATGGAATCCAAACTCGATGCCTCCTACTCATTATTATGAATTAGAGAGACGGTTCATTGTGTGAATAGCTTTGTACTATACAAATAGTCAGTTTAGGGTTGAGACAAACAATAAAATGAAACTTCGTTGACTTTTTATTTAGACATGTAAAACCATTACATTTTTAGACCATAGAGCATCTAAGGATGTATGTAGATTAACTCTTAAGGGTGTAGTCTTTATTTATGTTAATATTTATACAGTAAAACACACACCGATGTGATTATTGTATGTCTCAACCCTAAAATTGACTATTTGTGTAGCCATTAGAAATCTAAAGCACGAGCGAAACTTAGTTTTAATGGAACTGGGCAAAGTTTATAACAATGCGCAAACAAAATAGGGGTTGAGATCGATTGGCACGTGTGTAGAGTTAAGAAGGGTTTCTTTGACACAAGCTCACGACTTATCCCAATTGGGATAGTCAGAGGAACATCCATCGTAAGATGAACATGATACTCACACTTCACCGAACTTTCTGTTCGAACGTCCTAATAAGTGGTGAGTCGTATCGTCATCTGGTTGAGTCGAATGCATTAGTGAAAACTGCACTTAAGATAAATTGATAAATTAAATTAAAATAAAATATTTATTTTATTTAAGTACCAAAAACATTTTTTTTTTAATTAAGATGGGTTTGCATTTTTAACAAGTTACACAAAGAAACAATATAAGTTGAAGTTATACATAGTCAATGCTTTCCTGCCTTCTAAACTAGGGGAACCTGTGTCTTAGGAGACAGTGTTCATCCGTGAGCTTGTTATTAACTTACAAGTTTATGCTGTTGTTATAACTCATTGGTGCACGTTCAGCATCAGGGTTCGAACCGGCGCTTCCCGTTTCAGAACCACAGGACCACAGTGACTATAGATACCTATATAGAGTTGTCTAAATCTATTGTTGTAGGTAACTATAATAGAAGAAAAAACATTGAATCGTGTATTGGATATCCAACGACGGCTTTAAAGTCATTGGGCTGATGTTGCCACTAAACAGTTAGTTTTTTTGTACAGTAATACTGAAAACCGAACCAAATCCAAGAGTGGGAGAATTGTCCTTTCAAAAATGTTGAATGTTGGGACGAGGGCCAGATAAATTAATGTCACCGTACGGACCATTTTGGGAAGAATAACACCGTAATGTTTCCCCATCTTGGGACGAACATCGCCTTAATGTTTATCATATCCATTTCGAACTATACCGTTGTGCAAGTTGGTTTTTGCAGTAGAAAAATAAGAATTGTACATAGCTCTGTTTAATTAGGTAGGTTACGCATGCAGTGTGAATGTTTTTCTACGCATTCCTAACTCATACATTGTTTTAAGTTTACGCGGTTATTATCATAATTAAAACACATAATAACGGGTTCTTACCGCGTTTAAATGGGGATATGAGACTCCCTAGGGAGATTTAAACGCGGTAAGAACCCGTTATTATGTGTTTTAATTCCTAACTCATTTAGCGCCTTTCATTTTAAGGTTCAGATAGACAAAGTTTCACCCATATTTTGTCAACACTTGCCAGAAGTTTTGGCTTTATTTGACCCTATTACCGATAAAGGTAGAATCGTGAAGATCCAAACATCTGTTGGTGATGGCCCATCTCGCAACTTCCATCAATTCTCGTTTGCCCCGGGTAACTTTTTAATAAAACTTCCGAATCCAAGCCAGACCTAATGAAGGGCGGTGATTCGTTTTGTAAACCTTTCGTGCGAAAAAAAGAACGGTAGATAAATTCGCTGGTTTATAAATATTTTATCATGTACGCAAAGAACAAAGGTAGAGGATGTGGAAGAGCTTTCGCTTTTTTCCTTTGAATTTTTAATGTAACGCTCAGGAATCAGGTTTTATGACAGTTTCATTTTATATTCAAATGAAGCAAAGACCCGTTGCATGGTGCGAAATATGGGGATAAAAGCTGGAAGCTCAAATGTAGGCGGCAGCTTTGTTGAGTGTTCCAACTGGGCACCCTGAGGCCTGTTGTCTTAAACGTTGTACCGGGTGAGAGCCTTCAGCGCTCCCCATTTGTCCGGCCAAGTAGTTAATGCCATCTGCGGCAAATCTACAATAAGTCAAAAAAAAAAAAAAAAAAATGTTGAGTGTTCCTAAATTTTAACAGTTCTAGAGAACTAGTACTGTCTAGCTGAAATTCGTGATAAATTACTACAAAATGTGGAGCAACGTGCAGTGTATCCCGTCTGAAGGATGAGTTACGTAAAAGAAAAGCAGCCATCAGCTGGAAAAAGGCTATTTTAAATAAATCTAGCTACTCTATGACCACATAAAAAAATATTCAGAAATTAGAATCATTTATTCAACGTTATATCATAGATAAACTTGTTGAAGGTCGATTTACCATTTTGGGGTTAATGTGGGATCTTGAAACCACAAAATATCCGTTTCTATCCGATTGCGGCGAAGCAAAAAAAGGGTTATGTATTTGACTGCTATGTATTTGATTTTCAAAACCATAGTTTAAAAGTTAGGGGTAAAACTGATCAGCCTCCGGTTTCAGTTCAATGTAAAAGGGTCATGCAAAGTACATAATCATGATAATTTTGAACCCGTTTTTAATACCTATGAGTATGTACGTACAATCAAACAGCCAAAGTGCAGTCACTGCGCTCAGCGAATTATTTGTACACAGTGATGAAATTATGAACCTTTAGTTGTCATAATTATAAAATTTTTGGTCTATTACAGAAACGACATGTAACCAGGAGGTCTTAAGTGCAACCAGTTAATTTATTACTTTGCAAGAAACTGATTGGACTTTTGCACCTTATCGTACATTGAATCCTGAATGCACGGTTCATATTAATATATTTTGTTTTCACAATACCACTTTTATTCAGCGGAAGCGGAATTTGTGGCTGCCTGGAAAACTGTAAAACCGTAAATGATAAGTTTCCAGTGCGCATGCTTGAAAATTGCATCTGCGGCATCATTATATGCTCACCACCGACAGAATGAGGCTATGGTTTAATTACGAGAAACGCAAATTATTTTAAATAGTTTTACAGTTTCAGTTTATAATTAAAACACATAACACTGGGTTCGTTCGTTATTATCAGGGATATGAGACTTCCGACCCGGCATTATGTGTTTTAATTATGATAATAACTGAGATTTTTTTTGACGAGACTTATTGTAGATTTGCCGCAGATGGCATTAAGTACTTGGCCGGAAAAATGGGTAGCGCTGAGGGCTCTCACCCAAATAATAACCGCGTAATCTTCAAACAATGTATTAGTAATATATTTCTCCAACAGATTCATACAATTAACTTAACTAGAGAAATACAAAATACCTTAAATAAAAAAAAAATACTTAGTGAGTGACGGATGGGCGCGTAAATATCATCATCATCATCAGCCGTACGACGCCCACTGTTGGGCATAGGCCTCCCCCGAGGATCTCCACGACGATCGGTCCTGCGCTGCCCGCATCCAGCGGCTTCCCGCGACCTTCACCAGATCGTCGGTCCACCTTGTAGCGGGCCAATACTAGTTTATATGGTATCAATTTAGTCAATTACTAAATGAGGGACTTCGAGGCTTCCCCCCCCCCAAATATAGATGGCGCTGTACAGATGTGCTGTCGTTTAACCTTCTAATTTCATGGATAACAGACATAAGTGACTTTTATCTTTGTTTGTTCGGTATAAATGATGACCATTATTATTATGCCCAGGTACAACACATCTTCCACCCATTATTATTCTCATCAAAATAAAGTGAAGCCATATAGGTTGCAGCAAAGCAACGTAATTTTATAGATATTTTTGAATAATTATGTACCCAGAGGAGCTCGGTGGCGCAGCGGTAAACGCGCTCGGTCTGCGATTTTTGAAGTTAAGCAACTAACGCAAAGGCCGGTCATAGAATGGGTGACCACAAAATAAAAAGTTTTCATCTCGAGCTCCTCCGTGCTTCGGAAGGCACGTTAAGCCGTCCCGGCTGCATTAGCAGTCGTTAATAACCACCAATCCGCACTGGGCCCGCGTGGTGGTTTAAGGCCCGATCTCCCTATCCATCCATAGGGAAGGCCCGTGCCCCAGCAGTGGGGACGTTAATGGGCTGATGATGATGATGTACCCAGAGCAATCAGTAATTATCACGTTAAATCTAAGCAGCGCTTTCTATATTATTTTTAAGGAACGTTTATTACTGATACTTTAAACTCGAGAGCTTTATATTATGAACGTTACGAGTGTTACGAAAAGCACAAATAACAAAATAAAGCCAGCAATTCATGTTGTTGCAATATAATGTTCTCCGAAGTGTAAATAAAGTGAAGATGTCGTCATGAAGTGTGTTCACACTGGCGACATCACGTACCATAATAAGTTATATATGTTTGCGACATGAACACATACACTTGATAAACTGCAAATATTTTTATACTGTGGACTTGCGGTGGCTACACTTTCGATTTATGCGAGGATTTTCTGATTTTAAGTCTATGGTAATGAAAACATTACTTTGCTTCGTGCTGTCCGACCCCTATGGGAAATAGGCGTGGTTTGTGATGTGGTGTATATCGACTATTAAGCCAGATATATCCAAACATAACATATAGGCAACCAAACATCCTTTCCTTTTTATATATGTGAATTTATTATCATAGAGATAACTCTACACTCTACATATATGTACATACAGGCTGTTCATAGTTTTGCGACGGAAATTAAAATTCTACTTAATATCAACTCAGAATCATGGTCTGAATCAGTTTTCGTTACGATGCCACTAAGATCCTATATATATTTCTCTTCCTACTTACTATTTATTTTCTATACTGCTACTTGGTTGCATATTTTGATATAAAAATAAAATATCAGAATTTATTTCATTCATTAATATTATGGTTACCCTACCATTAAGTGCCACGTAGTTTTAGCATTTGTTAGACGTGTTGGCACATTTCTCTTATATCACGTAAATTCCAAATCCCAAGAAAACGTAGACGAATAATTTTTGACAGAAGTATCTCTACTTATTTTAAAAATAGATGGCGTCCTTTCTAAGTTCCTATGTTAATTATGTAATAACTTTTTGGTTAGGGTTTACGTAGGTATCTATTGCATGCGAATTCCTACCACTTGGTGAGCGTTCCTCAGCGCTTCGCATTAGCACACCCCGGACACTTCATACAAACAACCTCGTTTTACACAGACACTATACATTGACATTATTGTATACGCGCATCTGTGTGTGTGACGTATGACGCCTTGAAGACTAAAGTAAGACTGACGGGGGTGAGGTAAACCTATCTAGGATTGCCATTTTATACGTACGTTCCTTATTCGACTATGAATAATATTCATAATTATTTTTCTACGAAATTATGTTTTATAATCTAGCCGTGTTCGGCGAACGCGTGGCTTACCCTCGCGGTATAAACCACTGAATTCGACTTCATGACGTTGAATTTATGTTTGGATCATAGAAAATTGATATCATGTGGTTTCCAGAATTTGTGTCCCGTTAATGGCAATAGGCTCGCCCCCTATTAAATGGGACTTAAACATAGCTGACGAGGAGTGGGTGTACGGTCACGAGTCACGAGCATTAATTATGTATACACTTTGGTACCATGTCACATTAACTTTTTTGACAAATTGAACTGTAAGTCTTACTAAATGTCAAATATGTTAGTGCGACAGAGTCCTAAAGTGGGTACATTATATTGCTCATGACTGTACTATTCACTTCTGCCTACCTCTTCGTAGATACGTACACGGTAGGTTATTACCGATACTTTGTATTGGTCGGTTATGTAATGTTAAGAAAACTTGTTAATATTGTATATTGTTGATATTTATTTGTGCTTTGCTCACGATCGGTCGCTGCGCTCACTTAGGTGGGGCAGAATGCCCAATAATATAAGATTAACATCGTAATGTGTAGATAAGTTACATTGTATGATGATGTGTGACATTTATTGCCACTATAAAGTCTTTTAAACAACCGGATTCGTTGCAAATTCACGAAGATAAACTGGACATTCTGTCCAATAATATAGGTACTTACTTACTACTTTTGTTTATATTTTTTTTGTGTCTGATAAAGAAAATAAAGCTTTAAAAAAAGTAAAAAAAAAACCGTCACAGTCGTAGTACGCGTGTTTCCTATCCACGAAGCGTATTTCTCAAGCTAAGCGCCTCACGAAACACGCGCACGTCTCGCGTTCATCATGATAACGCAGCCCGAGGGACCGCATGGAAAAGTGATTTCGCGTTTTTACTTAATGCGATTTTTGTTAGCGAACGCAGATTTTGCTGAGAGTTTTCCTGACATTTCACTGGGACATGTCAGGCGGAAAGTAAGGGGGTACCTACTTACTTATGTTTATGCTGTGTTCGCTTGCCTGAAAACGGTGACATAATTTTTTTACTATTGATATAGGTACCATGCAGATATTGTTAATCGCTTCCCATTCAAATGTTCTATGAATTATATTGTTCTTCGGTAAATTTTACTAACCTTAGTATTTAAGTGTTTTTTTGTATTACTAACAATTAGACCGAGTTGCCATAATAAATACATTAATTATTTTTATTTTTATGTCATTTCCATATCAGGGGCCTATGGAGTCCCGGACTTTTATTGGAATGTATATTGTTATAATAATAATAATCTTACAGCCTCTTGGTTAGAGTGTTGGGTTCACGATTTGGAGGTCCAGGTTTGAACAATGAGAGATTGCCCTTTGTCTGGGTATATTGCAGGCGTGAATCACCTGATTGTCCGAAAAAGTAAGATAAATCCGTGCCGTTACGCTGTTGGCCCTGGCTGTAAAAAACACCTCCACCAACCTGCAGTGGAGCAGCGTGGTGCAGTATGCTCGATATCCCTTTCCGGTTAATTGAGGGGTGGCCTGTGCCCAGTAGTTAGACGTGTATAAGATGTTTATGGTGTATAATCTCATATTCCTATTCCTGGAAGCGAAGCGCACGTTAGGTATGCGCCGTGTGGTGTGGTAGGCGCTAGTTAGATAGATATATGCAACTTCGATTAGCATGACGCCTTATATTGGAAACGACGTGACCGCCATTTTGAAAAATCACATTCTAATGATTTTCTTCAACAAAACCGCGAATTCTTTCAATTAATTTCCTTCCGGGTATAAAAGAGGCTTTATGGGTATAATTTATACCTGGATGGAAACTAGCTACTCTTTTGCGAGATTTTGTTAACAAAAATCAGATCCGAAGGTAATTTTTCACAAAATCGTTTTTTTTTTTGTTTTGGTTTTCCCCGAAGGGTAAGGCAAAGGGAACTATGCCCATACAGCCATGTCTGACGTATTTTTTTTCTTGATGATTAATGAAATGATGAAAGGTGATGATGATGAAACCTAAGCCCCCACCCTCGGAGTAGACTCCTACTCCGAACCCCAAACGAATTAACTCAAAAGTCCGCATAAACTTTTGAGTTATGAAGCGGCTTCCCGGCACGAAGCGAAAATAGGCAGATACACTTTGTTCATTGAATACTCCAATATAATAACACTCGCGAATGTCTTCCGACTAACTTAATGCGATCATTAACCACAAAACACCACTTCGTATTAATTATTTAGATTACTCAATGAAGAAAGCAACTGTCCCGTTCCCGTTTCCCGCCGAAAAGCCTCACAAAATCGTTATGTGGTTTTGTCTATAAGCAGCTAGCGTACTCTATTTATATACTTTCCCTGAAGTAGCAAGTACAAAGAACCTAATCTACTAACTAATAAGTTAAATTTTCTATTCATTCATACTAAACTTTCTAAAGAAATAATTTTCTCAAACAAGACACCTTCCTAAAAAATCTTTTTAGATTTTTTATAAATGGTTATTATACCTACCTTACCTTACTTTGTTATTTACGAGTAAAAAATATAAAAGATATCCTCGGGCTAACAGGCTCAAAGGAACGTGTGCCTAAATTGTTATAAAATATCATAAAAAATATCGTACGGCTGTATGTGCCTGACGACCTTTGTTTCTGAGTTTTATGAAAAAGTAATGAAACATTATATTGTCATTTAGCACCTAAATTACGGAGTTTGTATTTTTTAATATCCTAATGAAGTAAGTTTTTTTCTTTATATCTATTTAAAAAAAAAAGAAAAAAAAAATGTTTGAAGCTAAAATGTTTATGTACTTATATTATTTTGTTTTACTCGTTATTATGTCAGAGGAAAGGAGCCAGTTACTTAGGTAAATATTTATTTAGTACCTATTTATAATTACATATGAGTCTAGAAATGCTTAACATTTTGGAACAGGTTTGATGAAGTGATATAAAAATTGTTTTCGATTAATAATTCAGAGGTTCTGTGTAATGTGATGTTGGATCCAAGGCAGGAAGGTTGTAACCTTGGAGTATACTCCAGGCTCGATTCCACACGTTCTGCCGAATGACGTCACTCCCACCAGTACTTCTCCCATTGTTAACGGGCCCCCACTGTCACCCTGGAATTATATTGCAGAAATTGTGATCAATTCATTCAATACAATACAGTTATTTATGAAGCATATAAAATATAACATAAAATTCATTAGTATTATTACTCATTCACACAAAAACAAGGTTCTACTATTTAGTATGTTTCATTACTGATTACTGCCTTCACCAACGACTTCCGTGGTCTAGTGGTTGAGCGTTGGGCTCACGATCCGGACGCCCTGGGTTCGATTCCCGGTGGGGACATAATTATCACACAAAATACTTTGTGGTCCCTAGTTTGGTTAGGACATTACATGCTGATCACCTGATTGTCTGAAAGTAGGATGATCCGTGCTTCGAAAGACACGTTAAGCCGTTGGTCCCGGTTACTACTTACTGATGTAAGTAAGTAGTCGTTACATGAGCCATGTCAGGGACCTTCGGCAGCAACTCAATAGTAACCCTGACACCACACGATAGAAAAGAAGACAACCTTCGTCAACCGAGGTTGGCCTTGGCACCCAACTGAGTATCCTTCCCAGAGCTATAGAAGGGAAGCTACAAGGAAAGAGAGGAAGGGCAAACCAAGAAGATCTTACATGGAACAGATTAAAGAGAAGGCGAATGTCATGTCTTATAAGGAAGTTAAAGAATTGGTCTTTGATAGACAAGAATGGAGAATGCTAGACCACACCGTGATGGGATGAGAGCCATCAGCGTTTTTCATTTGTCCAGCGCTAATTAAGTAGTAAATGCCATCTGAGGCATCTTCGAAAAAGGCAGAACAAAAAAATACTTTCTTCAGCCGAAAGCGATAAACAAAACTCATCAAGATGTTTCACCGTATCGTAGACTGGAAGGTTTCAAGTAGGCCTAAGATTTCAAAATGGTTAAAATGTTACAAAATTCCCATTCGTATGTACCAAGTCAAAGTTCAAAAAACAAATTACTTACTAATATTTTATTATAGAAGAAGACAACGACATAGAGTGTGTTACTTAGTAGATTATTGCTTCATCGGTTCAGCGAATAACAAGCCAGTCCTTAGTATTCGATTCTAAATATCGTAGGGCTAACCGGTGAAGACTTAATTTTATTAGTACCTATTCAGGTACTTAATCGAAGAGGCGATGATCGGTGACTATATTAAAGTAAGTGTGGGGTATGTTTGTTCTATTATGGGGTAATCTATATCTCCTGATAATTCATTTCTGACTGAATTACTCTGCTTACTTCCTTAGTGAATATGAGCGCAAGTTGATATTGAAATTTATTTTCTGTGGGTGCATGTAGTAGTAATGGCTTATGCGATTGTTCATGAGGAATGGTGACCAACACCAGGCATAATTTTCTTAATTTTTGTTTGTTTCCTACTTCGATCATAATATACATATATCGAAGGATTTTCTATGTATAATTGTAAACTAAGTGATACCTACACGTTTCATATGTAACCCGGGGTAATCTATAATTGGCTTTCTTGTTGCTTAAAATATTATATCACTACTATGTATACTATATAAGCTGTTGATTACCTGAATAATAAATAAATAAATAAATAAAATATCTTACTAAATAAGTATATACAAGAAACAAGAAACATTTATTGTGGAGCTGTGTAGGTACTTACATACATGCAGGTGTCAAACATTATTTTATTTATTTTTATTTTTAATTACATTTTCCTCAAGCATGTCCATGTCGGACGTACAATGTTACAAATAATGTCAGTATTATGCATCAAGGAATTAAGTAAGTACCTAATAATTAGTCACATAAACATTTGTCAATTTTAAATATCATTGTTGTTTAAAATATTAATTCAAGTCATAAAATAATATAATTTATAAGTACAAGCATAATTAAAAATAATAATAAATATCGTGTTTTCGAAGAACCAGATATTAATATTAATAAAATTATTATCTAAAACAAAAAACCTTAAGACCAAGAAGGGTTTTCACATTTAAGACCTGATAAAGTGTCAGAGAAAAACCTCTTAGAGACGCCTCTAATAATCATTATCATGAAGAGGTTCAACAAGTGCCTCCTTCTGTAAAGATTCTTCAGATGTTCAAGTGCGATTTTAAAAGCCACTGAGCTTTATGTGGTTCAACAAATACTTGAGATAAAGGATATTCACGCCTTCTAAGCCTAAGAGGGTCATGGTTGAGAGTCTTTAGTCTGTTTTGTACATTGTAGATTTTGAGTCTGTTTTACCGTATTCTAGTCAACTTCTTGCAAGCCTATCTACTAGATAATTGGCTGTTTGCATTTTTTTGACGTGACTTATTGTAGATTTGCCGCAGATGGCATTAACTACTTGGTCGGATAAATGGGGAGCGCTGAAGGCTCTCACCCGGTGCAACGTTTAAGACAACGGGCCTGAGGGTGCCCAGTTGGGCGCGAACCTCGGCCCAGGGCGTGGTCTGAGAGGAAGAATATTTAAAAGAATTAATCGACCCTAGTGGGTCGATAGCGATAAGCGCTGATTGAGGGATGGCTGATTGCAGTACTGGTAACTATCTGCCGTTCACTCGTGTATAATGAGTTCCGGCTTTACCCACCTTACAGGGACACGCGCGTGTTGTTCCGGCCAAGTAGTTAATGCCATCTGCGGCAAATCTACAATGAGTCACAAAAAAAGCGCGTGTTGTGAATGTGTAGAAATATTAAAAGGTCTGATTTCAAAGAGCTGTGAAATTTACTTCTGATCCGCAACGAAGTAGCGAGAAAGTATGTTACATTTCGTTTGCTTTCCAATTCATTGAAGGGCGACCTTCGCTCATTAGTGGAACGAAAATACCCTGGTTATGTTCTGTAAATATTATTACATTTGGCTGATTTACTAATAACTCCTTTGCTTCTACGTAGGATTTAGCGCGATTGGAAAACGTGGACCACGTTCAGCTTAAGCATTTCTCGGGAATTCTTCGTAAGATTTATAATTTTATTTTATTGGATATTGTCAAATAGTATTTTGATATGTTACCAAATCCCGGAAACTTCATACAAAACATCTTGTTTTACACAGACACTACACACTGACGATATCGTTCATGCACATCTGTGTGTGTGACGTCTAACGCCATACGATTGAAGACTAAAGTAAGACCGAGAGGGGGTGAGGTAAACCTAGGTAAGCCGTTCGTGGGGAGCGGAGAGGTGCTGTTCTTTATGTCGTATTCCTTATTCTATGATGTTACTCAAATTGGTCGTTATTCAAATGTAAGTCCCGGATTCCACCAAAGCGAAGACGTGCAAATCGGAGCGGAGCAGATATGTTTATCAGTTTGAGTGTGTGAAGCTGTGTGGAAATGCGTACTGGCTAATGAACACCAACCTGACAAGAATCTCTGCCGTTCCCCCCAGCGCAGAGCATCCTCGGGCTGATCCATCGAAGGTACCTGGCGTAAGTTCTCCGACAGGATTTATTCGACACCAGCGATATGGACACTTGCAAGAGGTCGTTGGAAACTGTGCTGTTCACCTGGGCAAAATGTTATTTTATGTTATGTTATATTATAGGAAACTCAATTATCTTCCAATCTAGCGGAGTGGTTTCAAGGTTCGAGTATCAATGTTTTCCAGCTCCACAAATTAAATGAAATATTATGTTCGAGGAAACAATCAGCCACTACATCCATCGTTTCCATCAAGAGGATTGAAGAATTTCATTATCACATTTTCAAATATAATGGAAAAAGTCATAAAGCATGAAATTGTACGGCCGAGATTTCGGGCTTTTGGCACAGAAGGCAGTGCAAAAATTGCAGTGCTCTGTGCAGGTGGTACGAGTATGTCTTCTTAATTGTCTCTTTAACTTCTAAACTTTGAAGCCATTCATAAACTTCCAACTTCCCAGGGTACTTTAGAATTGAATTATGACACTTGTTGCTGCTTAAAGCTTTGCCTTTGTGTAATAGCTGATTCTGGAGGTTTCCTTACTAAAGTTTATGATTACTTACGTATAAAAGACTATATTATTTGATTTGATGATTATCTGTGCCGAATAAAGAGCAGTGAAAGATTCTTCATGCGATGGATGTCCTAATGACTTCTCTCTGACTAATCCAATTGGGCATATCGCCGTTCTTCTAACTTATTTGTACAACACTAGGCAAGTAGGTGGAATTAACAAAAACACCCATTTCCCTGCCTACACCAAGAAAACGTAAGTTAAACTTGCCTTGACTGGAAAAAAGAAAGTCTTTTCATCTAAAGATTATTTGTCCCACTACTGGGCACAGGCATCCCCTTAATAAACGGAAGTTATGTATATCTACAAACCGTTATAAGAAGTTTATCTTCTTTTATGATCAATCATACTTTTTCAATCATATCGAGGGGGTTAAAAAGGCGTTACTGTTGCATTTCATCTAAAAAGCAATATTTCAAATTGACACTTAGTCATATAAAAGTGCGCAATGTCAACAGATGTCAAACAGCAATATTGCTTTTTGGATGAATTGATGTAATGTGCCATTTTTAACCCCCCAGGTTCTTTTCTTACCCCGGTGCTTCCCCAACCAGTGACGGAGAGAATAGTATTCCTTTTCACATGAAGATTTTCACCGGGCAAAGCAATCTTAGCTACTTTCGGTCCAAACGATATAGGCGTACTGAGCTTCATGAGACAGATATCAAAGTCATAGGTTTTGGTGGAGTATTCTTCGTGGGTGATTATTTTGGAGACGTTGTAAAGGGTTCCCCCTTTTTCAAGGTGGTCGGTGCCGACAACCACTGTGTAGGTTTGGTTCCTGAAAACGGTATGATTGGTATTGTTAAGATTTGATTTAGAGCATTGAAAATTATATTACTGTCAAATCTGGTGCCAACGCTGACATAGGAGAAGTCTCGTGGACCTAAAAAAAAAAAATTATTTTATCGTGAGTGGTTTTCCCTTCGCGGGTTGGAAGGTCAGACAGGCAGTCGTTTCTGTAAAAAACCGAACCTGTCAAATCTTCAGATTAGGTAAGTCGACCCTGTGAAAAACGGAATAAGCTAGGGAGATGATGATGATGATGATTTTTTCGTGAGTTGTAAATAGCGAACGCTAAGCCCTATTTCACTAGGCTTTCGTGATGTATGCAGTTGTTTAAATGCTACCTCACCAGTTGCATATATTTTGTTGGTGACGCGGCCATGGTGTCCTTGAGATATGACCCTCAGGGCTCTCACTCACGAGTGCATGAGAGAACAATAACAATATTGACTAGCCACTGTCGATCCACATTTTAAAACGGCGTGAAAGCGAGATAATATGTTTAATACTTACGGCATTATACAATGTGCAGCAGTTAATATAAACTGGGCGTGTATGATGGATCCCCCGCACCAATGGAATGTGCCATTCCGTAACCTTAGTGATACCATGAAGGGCACTTTCTCTATGGAGATGCTGTGACCGCCCACGATACCTACATTTCCAGGGTCTGGAAGTCGGCTGGCTGTGGTGTGAAAAATATATATTCGTTATTGAAAGCTGCCACTGAGTGGACACGTCTTGGACGCAGAGTTACAGGAGAGAGATGAAGAGACAATCCGAATGCGTTGAGAGTATTAGAAATTAAAGGATCTCTCCACTTTCCTGCTTGAAGTTGCAAGAATATTCAATATGAGCTATATTTTAGTTACTTATAGCTCAAACTTATAGCTTAATACTAATCGAATTTTATCTCTATGTCTGAGTTTTAGGACAGGATTCCTTATTTCCTTATTTGAAGACAAATGGCATCTAGATTTTATCTCAATAAGCATCCCAGTGCGTTTAATATTTTTCTTTATATTACTCAGACCCATTATTCCATTGACCATTCATAAAGCGTCCGAACAATGTATTCAGGATTTTTATACTCGTATTTAAGGCAATAAATCATTTCCAACCACCGACTGCCCATATAAATCACTTTTTCAATATTTATCCTGTATTTCCAACGAAAATAGTCGAATCAATTTATCTGTTTCAAAAGCTGAAGTCACTTAATTTATTGTTTTAATTAAAATTTCGAGGCGTTTTGATGGATTAATGTTTTTTTCTGGATTTTAATTAAATCATGGCGAAAGAGTTAAGGGAAAGAAGCCTCTATTCATTGGGTTTATTCCCTTAACTCTTTTAAATAAAAATAAAAAATGACTGATATTTTCCCGTCTTAGCGTGAATTCAGCGGTGTGTTGCTCACTGACTCCCTGGCCGAGCCATTATTCAGTACACAATTTCTAACTATATCAATAAAATATTATACAATTCCTATTTATAGTTCGGCCAGGGAGCATCACATAATTAAGCGGGATTTAAAAGTCGAATCAGTGGTTACAGGGAACTCGATTTTCTTCGTCAATATCACTATTATCGCTTTGAGTTTTTTGGCCTTTTTATTAACTTTTTTATTACATGTTTATCGGACATTTGTCGGAATCTTGTTGATAGGATTATAGTACAAAGTTCAAGTATATCGTTTTAAAATCTCAAATAGATAATGGGCCTAGAGCATGTACGGCCACGAGTACTAATATGTATACACTTTGAAACCATGTCACATTAACTTTTTAGACAAATTAAACCGTAAGTCTCATTAAATGTCAAACATGATAGTGCGATAGGGTTCTAAAGTGGATACATGATATTGCCCATGACTGTACGTAATATTATTTATAACTTTTTCAATCATACAGCCTCTTATTTCACCTTTAATCATCATTAATTTAAGAGGCACGCTCTTATCGGTGTAGCATTCTTCATGCTACTTTTTTTACGGAAAAATAGGGCAGGGGTTTCTCTCTGCCTTCCACCCCTGTTTTACCTTTGCCTTCACCTTTGATTAGATAATTAATTACGTTATCGCTTTTTGAGAAATACAAACAAAAAATATATAATTTACAAAATCACTCACGCATTCATTTAAAGCTCACGTGAAGCTTACTTTATGTAAAAAAGCTTATTATAAGATTAATGACTACCTAAATGATAAAAATGTCTGGTATTGAATGTGTTCCTCTAGTCATTAAATAACTTGTAATGTATATCCTCATTGGTTTTTAAAAGATGTGTTGCTGTTGCAGTTTCTTGTCATTTCTTCTCCTCAGCCATAACACCTTGCGAAATGACGTAAATTCAAAAATGTTACATTGACCTTCAACAAGTTTATCCATGATAATTACGTTGAATAAATGATTCTGATTTCTGATTTCACTTACCTCTACTGCAGGACAAAGTTACCCAAAAGACCAAAACCAATGTTGTTTTTAAGGATAGCATGATTAAAAATACGTGGTTCGGTTATAAACGACTGTTAATGTATTGCGAAGTTCTCTATAATGATATTTTTTGTGACCCGCTATGGAGATCGTTTGATTATGAATGATTATTACTGTTATCAAATTAAAAATAATTGGTTTGGGCTTTCGTTATCATGCGTACTTACCAACATTGGCTGTTTGCACTATGTGATGTTGCGTGTATAATAAATAAACGTTAAAACTATTAAGGTTTTTGTAAGTGTTTGGTATCTCGTCAGATCAGAGGATAAGGTTCAATGCCCTTTTAACTTTCTTACGATTCGTGAAACCATCTCCTTTTATCTCAGAAAATAATATTCTCTTTTTTAATTTCCTGCTTGAAAGTGGCCTTTTGTGCGTTATTTATTCGTAAAAGTAATTATTATCTTATGTAGGTTTGCCTATCTATAATTTCTTCCACTAACAAGATAGGTAATATGTTCGCTTAAAAGTATAGTGTTATACTAAAATACAGCTAAGTAGTGAATGCGAGAGCCGTGGTACCCCAGCTGGTAGAACGCTTGCCTCTCACTTTAATGTCGCAGTTTCGAATCCAGCACAGGCCTAAACCAATGATTGTAGAATTTGTTTCAAATTCATCTTTGGATCATAAATGATTACCACGTGCTCAGCGGTGAAGGAAAATATCGTGTGGAAATCCACATTTCAGAAAAATGCATTTTCTGAGTTATGTGACCTAACCTGTATTGCGCTGGTTTTCCCTTCGCGGGTTGAAAGGTCAGACAGGCAGTAGCTTTTGTAAAAAACCGGACCTGTCAAATCTTCTGGTTAGGTAAGCGGACCCTGTGAAAAACGGGATTATGCTAGGGAGATGATCATGATGATCATCTTCTATCGTGTGGGTTGTGGGATGGATTACCAACTCCATCAACCCTACCATACTACGTATAAATGTAACGACTACTAACTTACATCAGTAAGTAGTAACCGGGACCAACGGCTTAACGTGCCTTCCGAAGCACGTATCATCTTTCTTTCGGACAATCAGGTGATCAGCCTGATGATGATGTTTAAAATCTTGATGACTTTGCGAACCACCAGTTTAGAATCACTGGCTTTGGATGGTTAGAAAGAACTTTGTTGTCTCGGAATGGCGTGAAATAATTCTAAATTTTTTGCTCACATATTTACAAATTGTTACAGAATATTGCAAGCTTACTGGTAGCAAACAATTTAAGCTAGTATGAGCTTTTACAAGTACGGTGTATCCGATAAGCTCGAATATTGCCCATAAAAGCCTTTTATGATGCCTCCTTCCATACTAGTTCAAATATATAGGGTTGTAAAATGTTGCCAACAAAAATGCTGCGCCAGACTTTTTATAGTGGGTTAAAGTATGGTCGCATTAAAAAGTACGTATTATACATACATAAACTCTCGCCTATTGCCCACCGGGGTAAGCAGAGACTATGGAATTTCATTTGCTTCGATCTTGATACTTCTCTTGCTTCCTCTACATTCATCAATCCTTCGTATACGCACGCCGGTACAGAGTAGATCTTACTGAACCTTTTCTAAGGACATCTCCAATTTGGTCAATGTACGTCCTTCTAGGTCTTCCTATGCCAGCCCTACCACCAATCTTCGCTTTATATACTGCTTTCGTAATCTTATTATCCTTCATCCGCTCTGTGCAGAAACTAATTTAACATTCTCTTCTCAATCATAGTCACTATATCGTCTTTTACATACATTGTTTCTTCTCTCTCTTATCGCACTGTTTCTCACTCTATCACTCAATAAAAAATATAAGTGTAGTAAATAAATGAAGATACCAATCTTCATTTAAGACCGCATAGAGAGCACGCTCTTTATAAATACCGCAACATAGATGGGGTAATACCTAAGTACGGTTACGAGTACTAATATGTATACACTTTGAAACCATGTCACATTGACTTTTTTGACAAATTAAACCGTAAGTCTCATTAAATGTTAAATATGATAGTGCGACAAGGGTTTTAATGTTGGCACATGATATTGCTCATGTCTGTACGGCTCACTGCCTTATTGTATAGGTTTGCTTCGGATGGCATACAAAAACATCACGGATGTACCCCTGTAGGTATGGGCAGAGGCGATTAGATGTAAACCCACTTCTCACCAGCTGTTTAAGTCCCACGTAATAGCGGGCCTGCCTATTGCCATTAAACGGGCACAAACCCTGGAACGTGATATCAATTATCCAAACATGAAATCAAACTCATAAGTCGAATGCAGTTGGTGTCCGAGCAGGGATTCAAATTTAGAACCCATCGAACCCATGTCACTGTGCTACGCCACGCGATATTCGATCAGGACTAAATAGGGTACGTATATTAATCTGTTAAGACTCTTCTATTACCAGTATTATCAATTTGATAACTCCATTTTAAATTAAATTTCGCTGGCTTCGCTCACCATTTCTCAACTTTTCTTGTTGAGCGAAAAATGAAGCTCGTGGTATTGGTTTCAATGCTAGCGAGTAGCGATAAGCAAATGAGAAATTCCATGATAAAAAAAATTGTCTGAGTTACAAAAAGAGAAACTTGACCAAAGAACACTTGACGATAGACCTCGAAGATTAAACGTCTGTGTCTAGAAAGCTACAATACTTACCTATTACTATACGTAAATGCAGAAAATCACGCCCGTGTACCTTCGAGGTGGGCAGAGAAAGAGAACAATACAATACAATACAAATACACTTTATTCACGTATATAGGCTGTTAATGTTATGTTATATGGTAGAGTGTCTGGGTTGAATAACCCTTACGTAGGTACAAACGAACTGTCTGAAAGAGGGAGATCGAGAATGAAACGAAATATAATAATATGTTTAAAGGTCAATGGAATCTAAATTGCACAGACACGTTTAACTTTTAAATAAATTTTATCAGAGATAATGAGGACAATTTAGGCTGTCCCCAAAGGCTATAAGGTTAAGTGCTTCCCACGCTGTTCTGCTGTGATACGCCATTTTACTAACGTGATTTATAGCGAGCACGCTATTTCCTTAATTTCCTAGATTATATTGCAGATATGATCCCATATGTACAAAAAAGATTATTTATTCATTCCTAAGAGCTAAATTAAGAGAGTTGTCTTTGATTACTTGTGGCTCTGCCCACCCCACTAGGGATTACGGGCGTGAGTTTATGTATGTATGTATGTATGTATGTAAGAGCTAAATGTTTTATGCGATGGCATAGAATAAGGAATAATACTACGTAAAGAACGGTAACTCTCCTCTCCCCACCAGCCTTTGAGCTAGGTTTACCTCACCCCCCTCGGACATAGTTTAGATTAGAATCGTATTGCGTCAGACGTCACACATACAGACGCGCGTGTGCGATAGCGTCAATGTGTAGTGTCTGTGTAAAACGAGGTTGTTTGTATGAAGTGTCCGGGGTGTGGTGATGGTAGCTTTAATAAGCTTCGGCTACACGCTATTTTATTTACAGTACTTAATTATAATTTGCACGTGTAAGCATGCAAGCATTTGTTTGCTTGTGCAAATTAAAGTCTGTGCAAATTAGATTGCAGTGTAGCCGGTTAAACCGAAACAGAGGTTTTGTTTTCGAGATGAAAGTATTTAAATTATATAAATAATAATAAATAAATAAATTAATATCAACATATCATAACATAAGATCACGACTATAATAATATCACAAACCCAATGGGGTAGTCAGAGGCACATCCATCGTAAGATGAAGTAAGTACCCACACTTCACTGAGCTTTCTGTTGGACCAACAAGATAGGTGGTGAACCGTATCGCCGTCTGTAATGGTCGAGCCAAATGTGTTTGCGAGCAATTCATCTAAAAAGCAATATTGCTATTTGACATGTGTGCATTTCGCACTTACACGCAATATAATACGCTTTTTAGATGAATTGCTTCGATGTGTCCTTTTTAACCCCGCAGTTCTCGCAAACACAGTTGGCTCGAAAATTACAGACAGCGATACGGCTCACTAGTGTTGCCCTCTGGGTAAATTTTCACTAAACCCTGGCCTTTTTTGGTGAACTGCGTCACCCATATACATTTATATTTTCCAACTAAATATTAATTTAATGTGTGTATATGTTAATGTTGTAAATGTATATGTGTGTCGTAGATTTTCTTTTTTTATGTGGTCTTTTTAACCCCCCAGTTCGTCGATAATGTGATAAATATAAGTAAATAATATTTATTAAGTATTTTAATAAAACTATTTAATATTATTGCCAACAAAGGCACTGCGCCTTATCACTGAGTCAGGTTTTAAAGAGCAAAGTCTGCAGGTTTCACCTCAATCCTTCATTCCCCTTTACCCAGCTTAATCCGGGATTACGCGTCCCGGCGATACTTACAATGTAGAAGAAAGAGATTTCTTTCTTTACTTACAAGGTTTCTTGAGGTTTGTTTCAATTTTCATTTGAGCTGGAAAAGTGTGGAGAAGTTACTTCATAATTTTACGCTCATGAACTTTTTAACAGAATTAATTTTGATTGTCCAATTACGTACTATTCGCGAACGTGAAACCTTTTTTATAATTTTAATTCAAAATTTACTTGACAAAGCCTGTGGTGAATGTCCTTTTGTTAATTTTTAAAATAAGTACCTATGTCATATATTTTCACAATAATTATGCTAGTTTCCAACTAGTCAAATCAGCTACTTTTTACTAAACGTCAAAACACGCAATTATTATGCAATTTGTATGAATCAACCTGTGACGTCGTAGAAAACGTGACAAAATGTCGTACTTATTATTACAATTTACATTATTAAAATTCATGAAAAAGTAAAATAGTAAAAACAAAATATATTTCGTTAGCTCTAGATCTGTCTTTATTTAGTAATCAGAATTTCACAATATACCTATCTCTGACCTATGAAACTACCCAATTATAGTGCTGTTATAATTTATGGGATTAAAATTGAATACATAATTATTATGTGTATGTATAAGTGACACAGTATCGGATTCAGAGGGGATGATTCGGCTCATGATTCCCGAGTTAATATCAAATGGAATTTTCCCTCACGATGAACATTTGCTACTTTCACCTTAGACTCGATATATTTAATGCTTTCAGGTTAACTTGTGTCCAAACGCAAACAAAAATGGCGTGATTAAAACACATAATAACGGGTTCTTACCGCGTTTAAAGTAGGAATATGAGACTTCAGATATTTCCCGGCAACAGTGTCGAAATATCGGGAGTCTCATATTCCTACTTTAAACGCGATAAGAACCCGTTATGTTTTAATTATGATAATAACCGTGTAAACTTAAAACAATGTAAAAATGGCGTGGTTTATTAAAAAAATAATTAAAAAAGGGTTTATTTCTTGTTTTCAAGCAGCATAAAGTTATGAGGCAACCCCAGGAAGCAAGGTTAATGCTTGAGTTGGGGATGTCTCGCTCTTACCCTAGTTGCTAATACTAAATAGTTGACATGCAAAGCAGAAATAAATAAATAATAAACAAAAAAAAAAACAAAAATAAAAAGGTATCAATTAAAATTAACTATAACATGTCTAAAAGCCAATAACAAGACTACCAACCAATGTCTAAAACCCTAACTTATTAAACCATGAATGTCTGTTGCTGTGCTTGTTCGTATGTGATCGTGTGTATGTGTTTATGTATGTGTGAGGATGTGGTAGTCATGTAGTGTTGAGGGTGTGTGTGTGTGTGGTTGTGTATTTATCTCTGCATATGTGTATGTTATATTAAAATTATATGTGTACTAGCGACCCGACCCAGATGTTTTCCTGAGTGCAGTTTACCCTTCTTATTCGTATAGTAAAATTCATTTTTAATTCGCAACTTGGCCGAAACGCTTTATCTAGCCACAACTTTGTTTATAAGCACCTTTATTTTCAACAATTCTCCTAAATAATTTAATTTATGTGACCTTTTCTAAAGAAGGAAGCAGAATATTCCAATACTTTGGCTGAGTTCCAGAAGTTGTTTGTAACTTTACACAAAGCAATAACACCGACAGGTCCCTCTCTTTTGAGGACTGTCAAGGTCACATTGAGGCTAATAGTTTAATTTATTTCTGGAATTTCTGGTTAACAATAGGTTGCTTCTCAGAAACCGAGGTAAAGTTTATAGACTGTTACCATTAAGTAAGTAAACCGAACACATATCTACATGCACACATACATTTATGTACACGACATATGTGTTGTCTTAAAACTAATATAATTAATAACAATGGAAATAAAGTTAAAGAAAAACTGTTGAAATAAAACACATCACTGTTTAAAAATAGCAAGTAAACCAATTTCTAAAACAAGATATAATGAAGCGATTGCATGCCAGGGCAAACCCAAGACGGTTTATTGGTATGTCTGCATTATTCCATTTATATGTACATTTATTTTTTTGGTTAAATAAAAAAAAAAGTGTTTTGTCTACTTTAGGTTAATAATAGATATTGTTAGGCGATTCGCACACGACACCGCATATCGACGCTGTTGGCGGTGAACTTGCGATGGGCTTGCATATAAATAATCCATTTCTTTTTCTTCTTATCGTGTGGGTTGTGAGGTGGAACACCAGGCTCATCAACCTTGGTGTCAGGTTTATGATTGAGCTGCCAAAGACCCTGACATGGCTCATGTAACGATTACTCACTTATATCAGTAAATAGTAACCGGGACCAACGGCAACGGCTTAACGTGTCTTCCGAAGCACGGATCACTAATAATCTACTGTAGTGGAGTAAATGAAGGGTTTCACTTCTAACTTGCCAGGGACAGGTCCGATTTTGATATTTTTTGTAGAGATAGTTTTTTATATCATTTAAAATCAGAAAAATCTTGAGTGGCGCAAATTAATATCGATCATATATAAAAAAAATGTTTGACTGTTTTTATTCCAACGAAAAATTAATTTAAAGTAATATTTCTCCGAAAGAATTACCTACAAATAATTTAAAAATATACATCTAAAAAATAATTAAACTACTTATTTACTTTATATACATAACTATTTCAAAATCTCTCTCTCTCTTTATTTAAGAGCTGCGCTCTTGTCGGTGGAGTAATCGCCTCCATATTCATTACTCCATAGATAGGGCGTGTAGAACGGCGGTATTTCAATATAATAGATAAATATTATCGTGATGTTTAGAAGATAGCAATGGTCGTATGCCCAAATGTCCTAATAGTTTGCTCAACTACGGCATACATACATATAGCGGTCAAAGTGGTTAAACACATAGCCCTCCTTTTTGCTTCGTTGTAGTCGGGTAAAAACTGAGAGACATGCAAAGTTCAACTCGGTTTAATAGAATCAAGTTTCCGAAGTTTAAAACATGAACGTAAAACACAAGTTGTAGAAGCTATTGTTGAAAGTTCTCAGAGTTCAAAATTATTCTCCACTATACGACAACGCTTGGGGCGAAATAGACATAGAGGGAAGAAGTGGTGCGTTGTAAAGAACTTATTTATTCTTGGTATCTGACGTGGGGCAAAGGGTATAAACTACTTGTCCGGACAAATGGGGAACGGTGAGGGCTCTCAGCCGGCACAAAAGTTTAAAACAACAGGCTTGTGAGTGCGTAGCTCTGCTGGGCAGTAGGAACTTGGCTCAGGGCGTCATCTGAGTGGATTATATAATCTGATCTTGGTTTGATCTTCAAGCCAGTGGTAGCAGCATAAAACATAAATAATAATACTATTAATAGTCTCGAAGCGTGCTCTAAACTAAAAAGCTGAATTCGACTTTATGAGTTTGAATTAATGTTTGGATTGGAGATAATTGCTATCACGTGGTTTTCATGATTTGTGCCCGGTTAATGGCAATAGCTCGCCCCCTATTATACGTACAGTCACGAGCAATATAATGTACCCACTTTAGGACCCTGTCGCACTAACATATTTGACATTTAGTGAGACGTACAGTTCACTTTGTCAATAAAGTTAATGTGACATGGTACCAAAGTGTATACATATTAATGCTCGTGACCGTATATGGGACTTCAACATATTTGGCGAGGAGCCAGGCATGGTGCAATTTTTTGAAACAATTTCCCGCAAAAGGTTTACAAAACGAATCACCGCCCTTCATTAGGTTTGGCTTGGATTCGGAAGTTTTATTAAAAAGTTACCCGGGGCAAACGAGAATTGATGGAAGTTGCGAGTGGGGCCATCACCGGCAGACGCTCGGATGTTCAGATACGATACCTGTCCTTTGTTGATGTGATTCATCGGTAAAGGGGGCAATAGACCAAAACTTTTAACTTTGTTAGTGAAAATTGCACTTAAGACAATTTAGTAACTCTTTGGTACAATTCCGGTGTAGGGTATCGAACTGGCGTTTCCCGTTGGAGAAGCAAGCTGGCGACATAGTCCTGCCGTATGTGTGACTTTTTGAACATTTCTACAAGGTCTAACATTAATAAATTATGATGAGTAGACAACAGACATTATTTTACTTATTGACAACACAATTTTTACCACATTTATCATCATTATCATCAACAGCCTATGCTGGTCAACTGCTGGACATAGCACTCCAAAGTCTAGACGACAGAGGAATGGTAGCTTGTCTGTCGGTCTTACATTTCGGTGAGTGTGCGCAGGAACTTCACGAGTTAATTCCACCCAATCCATTCTATCAACAGTCGTTTAATCTTTATGTTGTGGATATACCACCAAACCATTTTGATGTTAACAGTGAAGGATTGGAACTGTCTGCCGTCGTCTGTTATTCCAACTCGTTATAATCTGGGAGTCTTCAAGGTTAGAGTGAATAGGCATTTGCTAGGTAAGCATGATCTATCCTAGGTCACATCGTCACTTACCATCAGGTGACACTATGGTCAAGCGCGAGCCTATATTTTTTTTTTAAAAAGCACGCCACTAAGCTCTGTCCTCGGCTATTCTCCTCTAGCTGCTGCCAGCCACCTCACACAAATTTACAGAAATTGAAATAGGCATCCTTCGTGTCATAAGAGAAAATACGATCATGAATATACGGTTTTTGATCTTTCTATCTCGGAATTGAAACACGTCTGTCTGTTTGCAATCACGCCGATGTCGGGTCGACATTTCTATACGAAATCTATTGATAGATTGAAAGATCTGATTTTGTGTTTTTGATGTACGCAAATTGGGATTTTAGGATGCTCTTTCTTTTGGGATATTGCCATCCCATTTCGATCAAATTATACATTCCTACGTGTTACTAATGTACCTAGTTGTATTGTATGTGTATAGTTTATATGTTATTTAGGGCCCCGATACCGACCCCGCCGGCGTGGTCGACGATTTCCCTCATTCAGCGCTTATCGCTATCGACCCACTAGGGTCGATTAATTCTTTCAATTATTTTTCCTCTCAGACGACGCCCTGAGCCGAGGTTCGCGCCCAACTGGGTACCCTCAGGCCTATTGTCTTAAACGTTGTACCGGGTGAGAGCCTTCAGCGCTCCCCATTTGTCCGGCCAAGTAGTTAATGCCATCTGCAGCAAATCTACAATAAGTCACGTCAAAAAAAAATAATATATATATATACATATATGTCGCAGCTCACTGAATGACACAACAAGGAGCAGTTATTTTGTTTATTCTTTTTTTTGTGAGGAAACGTCAGGTTTGTACCTGGGTGAAATCAGAGATGGCGTGACTGTCAACTAGTAATTTTAAGGTGAATTTGTTTGTACAAAATGGCAACACTGGCGATGTCAAAGTTGGTTGACGGGACGTCAACGAGGTGGTGTCACTGTCACTTTGACATGAGAAAGGATTGCGTCACGTTATCTCTGGGATCGCCACGTTTCCGTCCGTTAATATCTAAACAATCAACTTGCATTGTAACTTCTCGGTGTCTTATTAAAGTAAAGTGGGATTTGATCAAGCAGCTCGCATCGTTATTTCTTCTGATTATGGACGGTGGCCGGTTTGAGGAGACGAGTGATGGACTCTCGTCGGAGGGGATTCCCCCGGATCCTCCCATATCAGAAGTGGGATTAGTGGACTTGGATGAAGATAACGTGATGCGACGTTCACAACAAGACAATGCAAGTTTCGATTATCACAATCAGAAGAAGATTATGATGATTATCACATTCGTGTGACCACGTGATGAAGATGCCATGCCTGAATTTGGAGATGGACCTGACTTTGAATTGACCTGGACTTTGTTATTGATCGGCATGCCGTAAGATATGATGACGTGAACATCACAATATTTCCATAATGTGTGCAGTCGTGTTTGGAAATTATGGTACCTCAACTTGGAAACTGTTATTACGGTGAGTCGTTTTCATACTGGAACATTATTGTTATTGACTTCATTGCTGGGTGAATTTTCGTTTCTAATAATGAAGAAATTGATTTAAAATTAACTTGGAAATTACTATTTCCCTTTTTTTACTATCAAAGTTGACGAGACATATTGTGTCAATCCGTGTCAATCATACCGCGTTTTCCAATCTGTTTTCATCATCGTCAAATCTTTGTATTTTGGTCTAAAAATATTTCTAATTGGTGTAGATATGCTTAACCTGCGTTGTTAAAGTTGTATTTTCTCACTCCAAGCAAAAAGATATTAGTTATGACATGATAATTGAGTCTCGTTAAATTACGTGTTTTGTAATCTACCGTCATTCATCAAATCTTTCAATATTCAACATTCTTTATTGTAATCTTTTTAAACCTATTAAAAAAAAGACATGCGAATACAATAATACAGTGAATTCTTTTGTTTTATGTCATAATTTGACACGTGGTTCGGCAACTGGTGAATTGCGAGCGGCGATGTAAGTGGCGCGGGCTGAGCTGTAGCCGTGTAAAGTGATGACATCATGGCAGCGCGTTGTATACCAGCCAGACTTGCTGCGCTGGTGCTGTTGAAGACCTAAATCATGTCATAAGACCAGTGGCTATCTTTTATTGGAAATTATTATAAGTCCTGGTGAGTCGTATCTGTTTTACCTGATTTGAAAGATGGTAAGTTTTATTAGGATGAAAACGAATATAGTGCAGAAAGTTCTCTTTTGTTAACTTTAGTTAAATTGGAAATCGTAATGAAGTGAAGTAAACATTGCGAAGTAAAATGATTTGGATTATGATTAAGTGGAATAGGCTTGGAAAAATGCCTCGAAGCGAATTGCCTTCTGAGTTAAATGTTACTGATTTAGAGAGTGAATAAGATGTTATACGACACACATACCTTGATATCGTTATTTCCTCTGTTGGTGAGCCGCTATCTATTGAGGTAGTGATGAGATTAAAGTGTTCTTTTGTTGGTGTGCCGCTATCTATTGAGGTAGTGATGAGATTAAGGTGTTCTTTTGTTGGTATGCCACTATCTATTGAGGTAGTGATGAGATTAAAGTGTTCCATTGTTGACTATGAGCAATGATGATGATGGGTTCCATTACATACTACATGTGATGATGATTAAGGTTTCCCGTCACTTGATGCAAGTGACGATGAATAGTGTGTCCCGTCATTCAGCTGTGTGAATGATGATGATTGTAGAGTTCCTGCTGCAGATAAGCGGTGGATGATTATTAAGTGGCAAATGGTTGCCAATGTTGACTTGTCACCGAGTATTTGTGTGCCCGTGTACGTGTGTGTTTAATGAATGGTCTAAGATGTTTTTTTATTTTATTTTTGATCATTAGTTGTTGATTGAGGCATTCTTTCAAATTGTTTACTCTGTGTTTAAAACAACCCAGTAGTCAGTGGGTGACGCACGCGGGCAATCCGCTCGTGTAGAGTCACAAGTAGAGCTCATGTAGAGCCAAAGTAGAGCTCATGTAGAGTCACAAGTAGAGCTCATGTAGAGTCGGAAATTAGTGATGTAAAAGAAATTGTGTAACCCATTGACCACTATTCTACCAACTAAAATGTAAAGTTCGTGTGCTGTGTTGAGATATCGTCACTTAGTGTAAGTGGCATGAGTTGCTATCGCTCGATTTAGGTGGAAGCAACGACTGTGTGAGCTATCGTCACTTGGTGTAAGTGGCATGAGTCACTACCGCTCGAATTAGGTGGTAGTGACGCCTGGTTGTGAGATATCGTCATTCAGTAGAGTGGCATGAGTTACTATCGCTCGTTTAGGTGATAGTAATGATCGAGATACATAAAGATGATGATTTGTGACTGTAGAGTTGATTTTAGTGTAAAGAGTAATTGGATTTTCAAGTTTGGTTGTTTATAGTGTGTGAATACTGGTCAATGGTCCGTGTATTGTTAGTTGATGATTTATCATGATGAAATGTAAGCTTAATCATGTGAGAACAAAGTTTGATCCCCTGTAAGATTTGTTTTGCATTAAGATGCTTCAAGTGAGGAAATCAGGATAGGCCGAGTGGAGATACTCTGGTATTTGCTGAAGACTATGAACTCGAAAAGGACTTACAAGCACGCTTACGACCGTGTACGTCTAATACCAGATCATCAGGATCCAAAAGAGTTAGACATAGAGGTGAATGGCGATTCTGACGCCAATAAAACTGTTTGATGTTTTCTTTCTATGCTTTGTGTGTTTCCTTTTGCCTCGCCGATTTGATAACTGTTTAACTTCAGACCGTGTTAAGACCTTGACTCACTGACTGGTGTGGTGGGTAGCCATGCCTATAGTTTTTATGGTGGGTGAATACCCACCGACGACATACGACTTGACGTGCGCTTGGTGGTTAGCCAAACTGCTGCATATCTGCTTGGTGGGTAGCTGAGCGTGTGCCTATGACTCGGTGGTTAGCTGATGGTTGCACTACCTGGTGGTTAGCCAGCTAATGATTTTGGTGGTTAGCCAAAGCTCTCTTGTTGCGCTTGGTGGTTAGCCAACGTAACGACAGTAACTCTCGTGAGGGGGAATACGTAATTTTGGCTATCATCATATGGCCGTTACGTGCCTCGCGTAGAAAGGAAGTTTTGTTGAGATTATAAAAATCGTACTTGACGGACTAGACTTGTTATATTGAGAATTTCAGTGAGCCAAACGGGTTAGATAACAGAAATGGCATTTTAGATTTGTGTGTGGTATGATCTTGTAGTCGTAACTTCATTGTACTTGGAACCTCTTGATCTGCAATTACTGTTAAACTGTAATGTACCGGGTTAACTATTCTCAACTGTCTTAGAATTTAGGTCAGGAATGACCGAGCGAACTTGGATACTGTGCTGTGATATATTGGTTCAGATTAACACACGAGGACGTGTGTCAAGCAGGATGGCCGTGTCGCAGCTCACTGAATGACACAACAAGGAGCAGTTATTTTGTTTATTCTTTTTTTTGTGAGGAAACGTCAGGTTTGTACCTGGGTGAAATCAGAGATGGCGTGACTGTCAACTAGTAATTTTAAGGTGAATTTGTTTGTACAAAATGGCAACACTGGCGATGTCAAAGTTGGTTGACGGGACGTCAACGAGGTGGTGTCACTGTCACTTTGACATGAGAAAGGATTGCGTCACGTTATCTCTGGGATCGCCACGTTTCCGTCCGTTAATATCTAAACAATCAACTTGCATTGTAACTTCTCGGTGTCTTATTAAAGTAAAGTGGGATTTGATCAAGCAGCTCGCATCGTTATTTCTTCTGATTATGGACGGTGGCCGGTTTGAGGAGACGAGTGATGGACTCTCGTCGGAGGGGATTCCCCCGGATCCTCCCATATATATGTTATTATGTTGGTACTTCCTACTAGTCATCTAAAGAGATATGTCAATGGGGTTTGAAACATTTCGAACCGCAAGCGGTTCGGAACGCAGTATGGATCGATTAAGATTCTTTTTGAATATTTTTTTTGGTAATGGCAAAGGGTCCCTTATCTTACAACCATAACTGCTATTGTCGATAGGTTATTTCAATGATTCAATGAATTTAACGACGGACTTTCCAAGCTACGTACACCAAAAACAATAAAGATGGCGTTGTGCAGTTGAAACGTGATAATTACCTATTTTCTCATTACTCGAGTACAATCATTATTCCAAAATCTTCTTATCTTATCTAGCCTAAAGTGTCCCACTGCTGGGCAAAGGCCTCCCTCCATTTCTTCCAGGACTCTCTCTCCAGTGCTTCCTCCGGCCAGCCTTCCAGGAAAGCATCCAAGTCGTCGCGCCATCTCCGCCTCGGTCTGCCGCGCCTGCGCCTGTCTCTATTCGGAGACCATTCTGTGGTGATCTTAGCCCACAGGTCGTTAGGCATCCGACAGACGTGACCTGCCCAATCCCACTTCAACTTGGCGCCTGCGTGGACCACATCCGCAAAATATATAAAAATAATTGTTGCTTGATATTTGGATCACATGATGTATAGAGTTATGTTGCTACCAATATTGCTTCTCGTTATTTTGATCAGAATAATAATGAGTGGAAGGTGTAAATTGTGCCTGGGTGTATTAAAAAAGGGTCATTTTTTTATACCCAAAAATAAAGATAAAAGATACATATGTTTGTTATCCATGAAATTAAAAGGCTAAACGAAGAAAAATCTGTACAGCGCCATCTATATTGATTTCGAGGAAAGTATTCTGGAAAGTCCCTTATTGAATCTATTACTTGGCTGTGCTTTGACAGTCTTTGACAGTTGGTCTACCGTTTCTTTTTCTCTGTGCCGATTTAGATGCGTCGTTCGCTCTTCAAACTTGCGAGTTCAAAGTAATCCAGTCTAGAGTTCAAGTTAACTTTCAAACAGTTTGCCAGTTAAAACTTTTTCAATATATTTATTTAGGTATATTTGAAACTGCTATTAAAAAAAGAAACCCTATAAAAGACCAACTTTTTATTATTTTATAACTTTTTATTTATTTTGGAAAGGTAGTTTAAACCCGTTTGATATTTAAATTTAATAGTAAGAAAGTGATAGTGAGTGAAATGACATTTATTTTTGGTCTACTACGACTTATGTGAATGATGAAATTAATTTTAGTTTTAACCTAGTTTATCCTTTTTCTCATGTAAGTGACTTTGTAGTCTTAAGTGAGAATAAATAATCTTTAAACCTATAATATATTGCATAACTGTGTCAAAATAATTAATTGACCTATGCAATAAGTACATAAATAAGTTATATATAAGAACTTAATAGTCTTTCTCGTTTTTAACTCGTCTTTAAGTTTTTTGTGCTGTCTCAGTTTTTTGTAAGCTGTGTATCCGTGGATGCCCAGATGGTAGAACGCTTGTTTCTCACTTTGAGGTCGCAGGTTCGAATCCAGCACAGGTCTAAACCAATGATTGTTGAATTTCTTTTGGGGCCAAGTTAATGCTCGGGTGTAAAACCAAAACCAACCCCTTCATAATATAACGACTATATCCCAATAGGGTAGTCAGAGGTATTATATATCCATCGTAAGATGAACCAAGTGCCTAAACTTCACCTAGCTTATCAATTATATTAATACTGTCTACCTAAATTTTCTACTACTAAAATAGGAAGTCTGGTCTGAAAATGTACTTTCCAGAACAAGTTCGAGCGATAAAACTTACAACATAAAACTTCAGTCCAGTTACTGTTTGCAGTTTGATAGATCGTTCAAGTTTGTAAGATGTTGTTAGAAGATAAAAGATGGAAGACATGGTAGTGAATTTATAAACAGCCAGCGAATTTTCAAGTCGTAGATTTGAAACAACTTCAGTCAGCTTTTAAATATTAATTATATATTTTCGTTACTACTTTTTTTCTGGCGAATTACCACAGTGGAGCAACGTGGTAAAGTACGCTCCCAATCCAGAACCTAATTTTAAATGTTATTCGGACATATTTTAAGTTTTGTTCTGAAAATGAGAGTAAATCTTTTGGAGTTTTCAATTTTGTAACTAAGATATATTCTTATAAGAACTACATCAATAAATTTGTATTTATTTAAAATAAGTATGTCCGACGAGGCACAGACATCGCCTCAATTATCCGAATAACATTTAAAATTAGGCTCTGGATTGGGAGCGTACTTTACCACATTGCTCCACTGTGGTACTTCGCCTGAAAAAAAAAATCACATAAAAACGTAAATAAAATGCTTGTTATCGCTTGAAAACAAGCATTTTTTTTTTATTATTTTATACCTTATACCTAATTGCCCCAGGTAACAGTCACAAAATGCCACCTAAAACCGCAATAAAGTTTACGATATAGGTTTAAATTCGAGATGCTGCTCAAGTAACGAACGTTCAAGTTTTCGTCTCAAGGGAGACACAGAGACGATTTTCATACAGCCATCTTTTCTATTTGGCGTTCAGTTTGGCACAGATCCCGAAGGAGAGAGGACGCGCTGCCATTGCGAATTTTTGCCGCCAAAATTACGCGCGGCCGAACTAATACAACAAATCGAAATTCTAAATATGAATAAGTTTATTTTTTAAATGTGTGTTTTAGTGCTTCGTGTATAATTTATTTTAAAAAATATGGAAATAATAAAAACAACTTATTTACCTGTAGAAAATCTATAGATTACGTACAAATCTCCGGTTCTTTAGTAGTGCCAAATTAAATTGCGAATTTACTATGATAGGTATAAGTAAATTAAAATTAGTTTCGATTCTAAATACAAATTTTAATTTAGTGGTTGTGTAAATAAAAACATTTTAAAAAGGAAAAAAATGTGTAGAACATTTTAATTTCAAATGTGTTCGGTGAAACGTACCAAAAAGACCGTAAAATAAATAACAAAATAAAGTGAGACAAAAGTATGATAATGTCTTTACTGAATCAGGTGTTAGTGGTGTCTGTGCTGAAATGAATAGATTGGACAATCCACATAAGCACGATAAAGAGGACAAGGGCGACAATGCGAGAGGGAATTGTACGAAGCAGGACAAAATCCTGGGTAAGGATCACTATCTTAATATGTGTGTAAAGTTCAAAATGTTTTAAAATCAATTGTGTCTGGAAATTTTGGTCTTAGGATAATGGCAGAATGAAAAATTGATTGTTTTCCAATTATAAAAAAAATCGTCATAAAAAAAATCTGTTCGGAGAACGCGAGATTTACATCGTCTTCTTCTCTTCTATCGTGTGAGTGGTGAGGTGGAGTACCAACCTCATCAACCTTGGTGTCAGGGTAACTATTGAGCCGCCAAAGGCCCCTGACATGGCTCATGTCCGACTACTTACTTACATCAGTAAGTAGTAACCGGGACTAACGGCTTAACGAGCTTTTCGAAGCACGGATCATCTTACTTTCGGACAATCAGGTGATCAGCCTCTAATGTCCTAACCAAACTAGGGACCACGAAGTAATTTTTGTGATATGTCCCCACCGGGAATCGAACTCAGGATCTCCGGATCATGAGCCCAACGCTCAATCACTGGACCACGGAGGTCGTCGTAGTGTCCCAGGTTCCAATCCCAGCTTGGGCTCTACACCACTGAATTCGACTTTATAAGTTTGAATTCATATTTGGATCAAGAATTGATCTCTCTCTCTCTCTCTATTTAAGAGCTGCGCTCTTGTCGGTGGAGTAACCGCCATTCCTCTCTTCTTCCCGCCAAAACCTTCACCTCCCGATACGACACGACCTGCACCTTCTCTTTTATTTGTTTCATAAATGTTATCCTAGGTCTACCCCTTCCTCTCTTCCCTTCAATTTTTCCTTCTATAATGTTTGTTATAAATGAATCGTGTCGTATCAGGTGGCCAATCATATTTCCTCTCCGGTTCTCTATAGTCTTAGGTTCGTTATAGAATTGATATCAAGTGGTTTTCAAGATTTGAACCCGGTTAATGGCAATAGGCCCGCCCCGTATTACGTGGGACTTAAACATAGCAGCTGGTGAGGAGTGTGTGTACTATATTACCCTTTATACTAGCTTACCCCTTATAGCTCTGCCTACCCCTTTGGGGATGAAGGCGCGATGCTACGTTATTTTCCAATTAAAGAACATCGTTTAAAGTCAAAATTCTATTTTATTCTATCACAAATTACGAAATAGATTCTTGTCAAGAATCCTCATGCTATAACCTCGGAAGTTATGTTTTTCAACGCAACATATCTGGTATTTAATAAATAATAACAATAGTAATTAGAAAAAATAACATATTACCAGGTAAGATCCCTTTTTCTGGCTAAGTAGTGAAATAATAAATCACGCTAATAAAACCAATACATAATATTTGTAGACCTGTATCATCATCATCATCAATTTAAGAGCCACGCTCTTGTCGGTGCAGCATTTTCCATGCTACTTTTTTAGGTAAAAATAGGGCAGTGGTTTCCCTCTTGTCTTCCGTCCAAACCTTGTAGACCTTAAAGGACCAATTTTAATCTGGACCCTTCAGTTGCCACTTGAACGATCAAACCCGTTGTGAGGCGTTCAACACGTCGACACAAAATCTTTTGATGTAGGTACGTAATCTTGTGATTACTTCATCATACGATACAACACGCTTCCTTTACGCACGGTGGATCTTGAATCTTGATACTCCTATTTATATCTTACTAGCTTTTGTCAGCGGCTTCTCTCGCGTTAAATTCGGGGTAACACGGTTTCCATTTCCTAATGTAACAAAATTTTGCTTCCTACCTTGAAAACTGCGAAAAGACCCGTATAATTTTTCACCTCCTCTTTAAAGGGGTTGAGGGCAGATTTCTACAATAAAATGATGGACGGTTTTTTTTGTTTTTCACAAATAGATCGCATACCAATTTTTAGCTTTTTACCTTGAAAATTGCGGAATGCTTCATAAAAACTTCCACGTCCTATTTTAGGGAAGTGGGGGGTTAGAAAGAGACAAAATATAGCCTATGTCACTCTCCATCCCTTCAATTATCTCCACTTAAAGAAATCATGTCAATTCGTCGCTCCGTTTTGCCGTGAAAGACGAACAAACGAATTGACACACACACACACACACACACACACACACTTTCCCATTACAATATTAGTATGGGTGTCACAGTAGCAGAGTACACAGCCGTTGCTGGTTATAGTTTAGTATTTATTAGATTATCTGTTTTGTATATCTAGGTATATAAGTATAATATTGTAAATATTTAAATAATAATTTAAGTTTATATTAATGTGTCTAAGTTACCGCCTTGGGCATATGCCTGTATGGTAACTTATAGTTGTAATTATTAGATAAATAAATAAATAAATAATAAACAAGTTCTAAACTAAAATCGCCATAAGGACCTATCGACCTCTAATAGTGAAAACCACGTCAAAACCTTATAGAAATTACATATTGAGGTGATTTTTTTCAACAAAACCACGATTTTCGAATAAAATTGAGACCACATTTTTTTACCTGGATTGATCATGAGTTATACCATTGTGCATTGCGAGGTTTTGTTTATTAAAATCACATCTGAATGTTATCAAAAGGCCCCTGACATGGCTCATATACGAACTACTTACTTACATCAGTAAGTAGTAACCGGGAACAATGGATTAAACCTGAGACTGTCAGGAGGGCTCCTTCTCTGGACTCTTTCAGGGCAAGAGTGAAGGCGCTCTTCCTGCAGGCATAACTTGGAAGTGTTTTTTTTTTCTTATTCTCCTTATATGTATTATTATATTGTATAGGCTATTTGTATGTATGTATATGTGTGTATGTATGTATGTATATATATATATATATATATTATTATATATATATATTATTTATTATTACTATTTTCTTATTTTATTTTTCTTTTTATTATTGTTCGTGTCATTATATGTTTATTGCACCAGCCCGTGCTCCAATGCATTAACTTCTTTCACCCTAAGGTTGCCTGGCAGAAATTGCTATTTAGCAATAAGGCCGCCTATTGTACTTATGTTTTTATTCGTATGTTTATGTCCTTTGTATATGTCGTTGTGCAATAAAGTATTATTGATTGATTGATTGATTGATTAATGTGCTTTTTGAAGCACGGATCATCTTACTTTCCGGCAAACAGGTGATCAGCCTGCAATGTCCTATAACCAAACTAGAGATCACAAAGTGAGCTTTTTTATTTGTGATTTATTGAAAAGCCTCGTAAGACTGCACAAATAGAAAACGCTAAGAGCTTCGAAAACAATTTAACGTGTCAGAGGGTGCCTGCCTAATCTTCAAAAGGAAGGAAAATATTCCATCATTTTCAAACAACACGACTTTAAATGAATCGAGCTCCGGAATGAAGCTTTAAAAGGCCTAATAATAAATAGAATCGAACACGGAAACAATGAAAAAAAAAATACTGCCTTGTTACTGCAAAGTGTTTCGTTACTTTGTCCATGTCAAAGAGAAAGGTAAAAAATGACAAGGGAATGACGGTCCCCATTTTGATTGTTTATTTGAGACGTAATTTTTTTTTGGTACAATTTTACTGAGATTGGAAGAGCGAATTTTCGGCCATGTAGTTAATGCCATATTTGCGGCAAACCTACAATAGTCACGTCAAAAAAAAAAAAGAGCGAAAATGGTGTCACACAATCTAGTATAAGCTAAGTCGAATTACATGGTCTATGTCTATCCCAAGGGTGTAATCTTATGTATGTATAATTTTGCTGTAATATCTTTAAAGTTACTTTGTAAGTTCTTTTTTTTCAATTTGTAACATCTAAACGATGTAAAAATCTAGTGTGATTGTGTGCCAAGACAAAAATTGACAAATAAACTCACGACAATGCTTTCAAAATACTTGTACACACTCCCGGAGCTTCGTGTGTCGTAAAGTTTGCAGATGAGTGCCGTGCAAAGTGGAAGCATGAACTATTTGCTCATACTTATGTGGGGCTTCCAACCTCTTCCTTTCATTCCGTGGCTTCAACTACGCACGCCGCCGGTTCAGAGTAGACCGTACCCTCTCTAAAGACATCTACAGTCCAGTCTATTTTTGTTCTGTAAGTAATTGTTTTGACGCGAAGACGACAACTCCATTAAGAAGGCCTTAAACATACGTGATAGACCGCGTGGAAGAGGCCGCCTTCTACCAGGTGGTCAAATATGCAGAAAAAGATTCGATTGGAAAATCTGACTTCAAAGACAAGCCAGAACAGAGTTCTCTGGCGCAGACGTGTAAGGAGACCCGCTAAATTGAGAAGAGGGGACAAAGAAGAGAAGAAGAAGTAACTGTTTTGTTTATGGTGTAAATATTTTTTTTATCTCCAGTTCGGTCAATTTAAGTCCTCCTAGGTCTTCCTCTGCTAGCCCTACCAACAGCTTTCATCTTATATACCGCTTTCGTAATAATTATATTTCATCAATAAATCCCTTTTCATTCTTTCTTTATAGCAATAATTCATGAACAATGTGGAATTCAAACTGGCGTTCTTGTGTCATATTGAGTTACTTACATATAAAAATGTATGTGAACTTACATTGGCGTGTTCACTAATGGAATTCCTCGGTTGGTGCCATTCTTCCTCCCCTCCATTTTATCGCATAATTAAATTACTTGAGACAGGGATCTTCAAGCTGAAATGATGCGCCACTTTACTTTACGAGCATGGAGAGGCTTGTAATGAATTTTACTAAACGGTTCTAATGATCAAACGTGTCGTTTGGTGTAGATTGCTTGATTGTAGAAGTGCAATATCTTACATAATGGCCCCGATTCCTGCAGATACCTCCTAATTTTATTTTAAGTTGTCCTGTCATTTTCTTATCCGCCGAAAAGGAAAGGGACGAATGATTGACAGTTCTTAATTTAATTAAAGCACATAATAACGGATTCTTACCGCGTTTAAATGGGGATATGGTTATATGAGTTCTTAATTTTAGAAAGAATGAGTAAATGAATGAATAACCCGGGCGAACAAGAAAGGTATGTCGCTGGTATGCAAACCGTTTGACGTGTGCAGTCAACATAATTCTGTCGGGTTATTCAAAATAAATTCAAATTTTGTTTATTTCAGATTAATGATAGATATTTTTTATGTTATTGGGCAATGTAAATTTTTTAGATGGTTGTTTTAGATTTGTGCTTAAAATTGACGTGTGTGCCATAAATTTTATGCTTGTCGATTACCCGTCCCTTTCCTTTTCGGCGGATAAGAAAATGACAGATATAACTTAAATAAAATTATATTTCTCGATTGTTGCAGAATTGGACTTGGACTACCTGGAGCGCGGTGGTGGGGGCCCCATGACGGTGGGCGGGGCCCCCAGCGTGGAGCCCAGCCCGGACAGTCTCGACCTCGTCAAGGTGGTGCTACTCGGAGCGCCCGCCGTCGGCAAGACCAGCATCATACAGGTAGATATGTCATGGCCAAATCTTAGAATTGATCATTTCATTATGAGACCGATTATTTTATTAACCCCCGACGCAAAAACGACGGGGTGTTATAAGTTTGACGTGTCTGTGTAAATGTGTATGTGTCTGTCTGTGGCATCGTAACTCTCAAACGGATGATCCGATTTTAATGCGGTTTTTGTTGTTTGAAAGGCATATCAGTCGAGAGTGTTCTTAGCTATGTTTGGTGGAAATCGGTTCAGGTTTTCAAGGTCATCCGGTCGTTTATTAAGTGTGATAGGAATATTACACGCTCAGTTTGCTCGCAAGCATATGTGGGATAAGTTATTTTTTGCATTTTTAAACTTTTGTCAAACTTAAGTTGACCACTACTTGAAGGGAGGGGCCCATAATGGTGGCGACCCCTCGCTCCACAACCATAGGGGGGGCCATCACAAGGCTCCTCCACAACCATAGGGGGGGCCCTATGATTGTGGAGGAGCCTTGTGATGGTGGAAGGGGCGCGAGAGTAACGAAGAGCATTTGATTTTAAGACATTATTTAGTCACTATCTGGGTAAAGATGACAACTGTACATCTCCATCTCTCCACTTTTGCCTTGTGCCTCAGATATCAGATAGTGTTCACTGCTTGGCCGAAAGATTGGCCTGGACAAGTGAGTTTCAGCGAAAGATTTCATAAATGCAAACCACATCCTCGACATAGTATTTAAATATATTGTGTTCGTGATAACAATTATCTATTTATCTATGAACCAATACAAAACGTGGTTTCCAGGTTTTATGCCAGGTTTATGGCAATAGGCTCGCCTTCTATAAGTACATAGAACTTGAACATAGCTGGCGAGAAGCGGGTGTATATCCTTAACACCTCTGCTTACCCTTTCGCGGATATAGGCGTTGTTATTCTGTTCGTTCTGACTGTATGACATATTTTTTATCAACCTCGTCAACCCTGATGTCAGGATTATTATTGAGCCGCCAAGGCTCCTGACATGGCTCGTGTAACGATTACTTACGGTTGATGAGGTTGGTAAGTTACCTCACAACCCACACGATAGAAGAAGAACATAATTTATTCGTGTCAATATTATAATTGATATGAACTGGAAACTGTAATTAAATATTCATAGCAACCTATAACACGGACGATGTGGATTAATTATCGCGTCTCTATTATTAACATTGATATTCAATTTATTAAACGGTCTCCGTGGTCCAGTGGTTAAGCGTTATGCTCACGATCCGGAGGTCCCGGGTTCGAACCCCGGTGGGGACAATATCACAAAAATCACTTTGTGATCCCTAGTTTGGTGAGGACATTGCAGGCTGATCACCTGATTGTCCAAAAGTAAGATGATCCGTGCTTCGGAAGGCACGTTAAGCCGTTGGTCCCGGTTACTACTTACTAGTCGTCACATGAGTCAAGTCAGGGGTCTATGGCGGCTCAATAATAACCCTGACACCAGATTGATGGGTTGGTAATCCATCTTACAACCCATTCGAACCCGGGACCTCCGGATCGTGAGCCTAACGCCCAACCACTGGACCACGGAGGCCGTTACCTTTGGATTGAAAGACAACCATTCCACCAACTAAAAACCCACATGATTTATCTTTAAAACTCAATGTCTGAAATGTAAAAGGATTTCTACAACAATCTAGAATATAAAAGTTATGCTAAAATCTGAGCTGCGAGAAAACGTGGAGGGAAAATCTCGCAAATTCAGTTCGATATTATTCATACAAACATTATTCTTTCATCATTATTTCTAACGCAGTTTTTGTCTCTAGATAAAAGAAATCTGAATTCATATTTCTGCGAGGAATTCCCATAATAATATTGGTCCAATTACGTTTCTGGGGAATGTGCCTATGAGATAGTATTTCCAAAAAAGCATTTTGAGATAATATTGAAAATTATTTAAGTATTTCCCTCCGGTTGATTGAGGGGAGGCCCAGGGTGCCCAGCAGTGGGACGTATATAGTCTGTTTATGTTTATGTTTTATTTAAGTAAGTATTTATCGTGTTTGTCTTACTTAAGTTATTATAGGCGATGCCTATAATATTTATACATAAATACACGCCCGTAATCCCTGATGGGGTGGGCAGAGCAAGTGGTCAGAAGACAACTCGCAGCCACTTTTAATGCGAAGTCCTCTATGGATACGATGATCGCTCAAAAAAGATAAAAAAAATCCCCCCTTAATAGTGCGTAAGTTAGAGATTTTTACTGTCTGTAAGTGCAATGAATTCCAATTAGCAGGAATTTTGGCGTCATGAATAATGGATGCTAGGCTAGGTAATACTCAGGATAACATCTGAAGCTGAAACCTAATATTGTTGGTAAAGACAAGCTAGAGAATTGGGGTAGATGTGAATCGAATTACACAAACCACGATGTCGGTCCCCACCGGCTGAGCTAGGTTTACCTCACCCAATGTGATACTTTAGTCTTCAATCGTATAGGCGTCATACGTCACATACACTTACGCGTGTACGATAATGTCAATGCCCAAGTCAACGTCCAAGCCAACGGCTTCCGTGGTCCAGTTGTTGAGCGTTGGGTTCGAATCCCGGTGGAAAAATGTCACAAAAATCACTTTGTGATTCCTAGTTTGGTTAGGATATTACAGACTGATCACCTGATTGTCCAAAAAGTAAGATGATCCGTGCTTCGGAAGGCACGTTAAGCCGTTGGTCCCGGTTACTACTTACCGATGTAAGTAAGTAGTCGATAATTGAGCCATGTCAGGGGTTTTTGGCAGCTCAATAGTTGTTTAAATGTGTGTGGATTGTTTATTTCACCACTCGCAGACTGTATTAAAAGAAACGCTGATTGTTTTGCCACTTCGTATATAATTCGGTTTTAGTAGATAATTACAAACGTTATAAACACGTCCGACAATAAGAGAAGTTCGATGAATACAAAATGAATTTAAAAATAGTAAAGAATTAATATTTTTTTTTATAACCTTTTTTTTAAAAGGTATTTTTATGTTGCAATTGTCAACATGCTTTTAAAAAAATGGTTATAAAAAATATTAATTCTTTACTATTTTTAAATTCATTTTGTATTCATCGAACTTCTCTTATTGTCGGACGTGTTTATAACGTTTGTAATTATCTACTAAAACCGAATTATATACGAAGTGGCAAAACAATCAGCGTTTCTTTTAATACAGTCTGCGAGTGGTGAAATAAACATGAAACATCTACGACTGTCTAAATGATACACCCAGATACTGATGGTATTGAATTTTCTAACAAAATATGGAATATTCTGAAAGCAATATTTGTAGGAAGCGGGCGTGCAATTTCTATGAATATGTTACTCAGGAATTCATCTCTCCATTGCTGCCTTCAAGATGTGAAGGGAAATGTATTCCACTACATACAGCAAAATATGATTCTATTTCATGAATAAGGAATCTTGAGAATTTTTGACACTGAGAGAATTTGGATATTCAGAATCCTCAAACTCCTTATTCTAGACTCTAGACTTCTTATCTACAAATAAAATTTTTTTTAAAAAGACAGCATCTACAAAGGGAAATAACATAATTATCATCTCCCTAGCATTATCCCATTTTTCACAAGGTCCGCTTACCTAACCTGAAGAATTGACAGGTCCGGTATTTTCACAAAAGCGACTGCATGACTGACCTTCCAACCCGCGAAGGGAAAACTAACCCATACAGGTTAAGTCACATACTTTCGAATATTTTTTTCTCGAGAATGTGGTTTCTCACGATGTTTTCCTTAACCCCTGAGCACGTGATAATCATTAATGATCCAAAAATGAATTCGAAAACAAATTCGAGAATCATTGGTTTAGGCCTGTGCTGGATTCGAACCTGCGACCTCAAAGTGAGATGCAAGCATTACCAACTGGGCTACCACGGCGCAAGGGAAAAGGGAATCAACATAAGCTCACGCCTATATCCCAATTAGGGCGAGTAGTTGAGGTACATACATCGCAAGATGAACTAAGAACAAATACCTCACGGAGCTTTCTGTTAGACCAACGCGATAAGTCAGCGGTATCGTCGTGTATAATGGTCGAGCCAACTGTGCTGGTGAAAACTTCACTTAAAATAAATTAACCTATTTTTGTTGCTTCATTATGTGCGACACCTTACCCTATTTGACCGGCCATGTAGTACCCGTCTTCTTTCTTAACTCTTCTTTCTTAAATTCTTCTTTTATAGGTACTACACGGGATTACGTTTCAAGTATCTTCTACAATTTCTTATCATGGCCTGGAGCAGTTTAAGATGCGGCTCAATTGGATCTTAACGAGAGGTGATTAAAACTAAACGGTACGCTTTAGGCTGCCCATCGAGCCGTGGGCACAGTACACACAACCAGTGGCACAGGATAAAAACTAGATACTTAAGTAAAGTTTTATTGTGACCATATCGTCGCTGATGTCACGAACTGACGTAGCAATTTTTGGCAAAACAGATTTGCACCTTTTGCGATTGTCAATAAAGAAAGAAGAAGAAAGAAAGAAAGAAAGAAAAAATATCATATATAATATGTCAATAAGACACAAAAATACAGATACCTACTCAGCAAAGTTAGCCACGATATTGTGTTCGTACGAAATGTGGCGTTCTCAAAATATAGTGTTGTAATAAAGTACACTGAGCTACAAAACTAGGTAAGAACTACACTTTTAAAATTTCAAAGGACGATGAGTTCAAACGTCCCCCTACGCCAACAGATTCCAGACAAATATCATTTGAAGCGTCTTAGCCAGTTGATATTTTTGTTCTATGGCGACTTTTCGAAATACGCGGGATGTGGTCGGAATCCGGTATTTTAGTTCGATTTTGTGTACTTCCTGGTACAGCATTGTGAACATTTTTCAACAAACCTTTTTTTTTTAATTTCTAAACCCCATGGACTTTGAAGTTAAAACTAATTGGTTAACTTTTTTTAAAAATACTAATGAAAACACTTCACGTAATAAAGTATCTGTTGCAAGGGTTCATACAGTTATGGTCATGGTCCTTTAGACAGACAAAATAGTTTTACACCCCTAGTTTCCCAGCGGGGTTAGCAGAGACTATGGAATTCAATTTGCTTCAATCTTGACACCATTTCTCTTGCTTCATCCACATTCTGAGCTAGATTTACCTCATCCCCCTGCTGGGTTTCACTTTAGTCTAGGCCGTAGCGTTTTAGAAACATAAAAATGTTTGAAATGTATTTTTTTCCTTCATTTAGTTATGGCGTCATAAAATTTAGGCGTTATTACTGGCCAGAATTTTTCCTAGTCAGTCAGCATTCTCGATTTATTGGCCTTCATGATGTCACACTGCGGCACGATGGGTGAGGATGATATTCCGACGTGCCGGCAGGGTAGTGGGATGTTTGGTAATAACGATGACAAAATAACTTAACGTTTTAAATTCAACAGAAATATCCGGTTATGAATAACACTTCAACAAGTTAAATTATAACGATGCCTAGATATAAGATCAAATCCAGAATTAGAGGGCACGGCCAGAGCTCATCATCACCAGCCCTTTAACGTCCCCACTGCAGGGGCACGGGCCTTCCCTATGGATGGATAGGGAGATTATATTGATTTAGCCAGAGCTAAAGAGTATTTAATATATTTTATGTTGTTCTTATGAAGGTCGGGGATGCAATGAGTCAGTGTAAAATTATAGAAAATGCGGAATGGAATGAGAATTTCGAAATTTAAAATGATTACGAAATTCTAGTATGTGCAGTACCCTGCTACAATACTGTTTATTTATTTGGGTAGTAGGCAGGGCGCAATATTCTCCTCGGTGTTAGGGACAGATCTCGGGAATTTGCAATAAGCCCCCGTCAAGCAGCTAAGAAATGAACCGGATTAACTTACCTACAGATAGAGATGGCAAGCATTTTATACCGGTTCGATAAAAAAAGACTCTTTATAATAAAGACATGAAAATATTTTAAGCCTAAATTAGGTTCAAAAATAGGTTTTTAATAATAATTAAAACCTCATTCGACAGTCGATATTCACCCTCGACTTAATTTAATGGAATCAATTTGTGCCTCTAAATCGGCCCGTCATAATCAGATTATCGATACAGCCTACGATATCTCTATTTCATATCTTTATACAAATTGGTTTTGCATATCGACGGATATATCCTTCGATTTGGTAAGCACCCGCGTATAGATTATCGGGTAGGAGATTAAATTGAGCAGATTAAAGCTTTTGCTTTGTGTACGCCAGTATGAAAGAAGCCTTATTTATTCCCGCAGCTCTGAACGCAACTGAATTTTTATGTCTTGCATAAAGCCGACTTTTAGAGCCGTATATTTGTTCTGAGCCTTCAAAGGAATGAATAAGTACGATATTCCTTTGTTCTTTTACATTGCTTGTTTGACATAAAATATTGGTCAATATTTCTGACATCTTCCACATGTACAGAGCAGTATTTTACATAATGTAGGTATATTACTCCACCTGTGCCCTATATAATTTGAAGTCTTTCGAGTAGCTCGCTGAGGGCAACATAGATATTTATTTTTATGGCACAACAGATTACACCATTTTGTTATAATGAGTTTTCTTAACTAACTACGCCATAGACTCTCAAAACTATTCTAGTATTGCTATAGCTAAAATATTTATGGGTGACTTCGTCATAAACACCACCAATACATAGTGTGACAGCGTGGTGGATTATATACTTGATATTATGTGGTTTCCATGATTCGTACCCGCTTAATGGCATAACAGGCTCGCCCCCTAATTATGGTAAATATAAATAAAATAAATAAATAGATGGCGAGGAGAGGCCTACTCTTTCGAGGAAGTGATGCTGTGATTATGTTGGTGAAATATTTTTTTATTTACTTATGTATACCAAATGTGTAAGTTGATAACAATACAATAAAGTTTTACAGCAGCGTTTATCTAGGTATATAAACAGACAGAACGATTACCGATGAGTATGAATTGCTTACTACAACTACATATATGGTCGTAAGGCCCAAATGCCTTTTAAAATCCAAATCCCATTGTTTAACTATTGTGTCTGGAAATCCGGGCGTTACGAGGATATAGAACGGCGACTCTCTTCGCTCCCCACCAGCGTCTGAGCTAGGTTTACCCCACACACCCTCGAACATACTTAGTTTAGTCTTGAATCGTGCAGGCTACGTGCGGACCGTTGTTTTTATTTAGTATTAGTTTAGTTTCTAGGTTCGAATTTTGAAATTGGACGCCGACGTTCTTTCGTCTGATTCGAATATTTGATCTCACAGTAACTGCCCGCGCCGGCGCGCCTGCGTGGTACCTATAAATATTTATTTTTCATGGTGATTGTTCATCAAAACATTTGCTAATAATTTGTAATAAAATTGAACCTAGATTAAGTGCTTAATGTAAAAATAATTCAGTAGCAAGTTTACTTGATCGCTAAATGACTACATCATCGTCTTTGAATGACTTGTTTTACCCATCCCGATAGGGTATCACAAGGGTGAATTATGTCCGTGAAAAATTTTCACCAAAATTGAGATTTCTTTTTAGATAATATGGGCTCGCGTATGACCACAATCGCATCTACTCGTAATCATAAGTGACGATGTCGTGATTAAGTTTTAGATCTGTCTTTATTTAGTACTAAATCAGAATTTCATAATTTATCTTGAAACTAGTACACAAATTCCTTTAGATATATTCAAGTAGAGTAGGGTGTCTATGACCAAGCTCAGCACACACTTTACTTAGCAACAATTTGGTGCACAGTACATTCGATACAGTTACCTACAGTAAGGTGTTATGTTTGTGCTACAGAACACAATATCGTTGTTGTTGGAGGAAGTACTAGAAGCTCTTCTAGAACCTAACGCTCTGGTAGGTACGGTCACGAGTACTAATATGTATACACTTTGAAACCATGTCACATTAATTCTTTTGACAAATTAAACCGTAAGTCTCATTAAATGTCAAATATGATAGTGCGGGTTCTAAAGTGGGTACATGATATTGCTCATGACTGTACTGTGGGGGAAATTAAAAAACTATTTACCTACTAAAAACAGTATTATTATTTCCAATATTACTGTGTGTTTACTAATCATCATATATCATAAACAGCCTATATACGTCCCACTGCTAGGCACAGGCCTCCCCTCAATCAACCGGAGGGGGTATGGAACATACTCCACCACGCTTCTCCACTGCGGGTTGGTGGAGGTGTTTTTACGGCTAATAGCCGGGACCAACGGCTTAACGTCCTTACAAAACAAAGGACAATCTCACAAAAGCGATTTCGACAATGTCCCCATCGGGAATCGAACCCTGACCTCCAGATCGTGAGCCTAACGCTTTAACCACTAGACCACGGAGGCTGTTGTTTGACCGTTACTAACTTAGACTTTTTGTTTCAGCAATTCGTCTGGAGCGACTTCTCAGAGGAGTACGTGCCCACGGACCGCAAGCACACCTTCTATCCCTCGGTGATCATCAACGAGCATCTCTACGAGGTCAAGATCACCGATGTCCCCGTCATCCCCTACTTCCCCATCAACTCCTACTACGAGTGGGCGCACTACCGCTTCTACGGCCTCAGAAACGCCACCGCTTACATCCTAGTGTTCGACCTGTCCAATGTTGAGACCTTCCAATACATAAGGACTTTGAGAGACCAAATGGTAGAAAGCAGGGATATGAGGAACGTACCGGTGTTGGTTGTCGGGAACAAGCAGGACTTGCTGTGCAGCAACACGCCTTCAGCGGCCAGCGGTCTCCAGCAGCTGGCCTTAGCTGAAAGCGCCTGTGGCGACTCCAGAGAGAAGAGGAGAAACATCGTGAACCTGGTTAGAAAACATTGGAAGTGTGGGTACGTGGAATGTTCTGCCAAGTATAACTGGAGGGTGATAGCTGTGTTCAAGGAGTTGATGGAGATGATAGATGCTTTAGAATGGAGCGGAGGGGGAAAGGCTGAACCTCCTCCAGAATCGGCGGGAGGGGGCGCGGGTTCCCATGACAACCGTTGCGTGGTTGCTTAGCATTTTTAGCAGGACCATGATTTCGTGAGTGGTTGGGGGGTTTGGGGAATATTCAAAAGGTTGATGAACTATTTTGTTAATAGATGGACTTAACTATTGAATATAATAGGACTTTCTAAGTGTTGTTTTGTTGCTGTATGAAGAATATGAAGAAGAATCCTGCTGAAAGATTATTTTGTTTTCTTTTCCTTAAATGATATTTCCAATGTAAAAATTCATTCACCAATCAGAAACTTTAACCATGACGCAATGTAAATACTCGTGATGACAATGTCCTCTGATTGGATGAACTGAAATTGTGTTGCCAAGTTCATGTAATGCTGATTCCCACTTTGTTACCAAGTTGAATGTTAAGTTATATCAAGTTGGCAACTTTGTAGTGCTGTAGTTTATGTTGTTACTTTAATCTGCTTGCAAATATACAAACTTGGATTGGCTTGGGACTCGTTTCGTCGTGAACTACAAGACAGCACGATGTTGGAATTACAACTCGCTTTCATTTGAAATATTGTACCCTTTAGAGCATCGAATTGGTCACAGTGATGTTTCGAAAAATAAACATAAAATTATCTATTGTTCAAGATATAAAAAAAAAGTTATTTTTTTCTTTGCTCATTCAGCTTTTCTCAAAAGACAATTTGCACCTCAGGCTCAATTCACTTACTGAATACAATCAAGCGTGTGTGTACCTCAAGTGACGCAATATAATTTAGGCCTACACAATTTAGTAACATTATATTATGTATATACGTAAATGTAACGCACATAAAGAGAGATGTTTAGAATGCTGTTAATATGCAAGTGTGAATAGAATGTTTAGAATGTTATAAAAGTTAGGCATCGTTAAGGCGAAACTGATTAAGTATTATCTGGGCTTGTTGTTAACTTCTATTTTTGTAAATTTCGGTGAGGAAATGGTTTGTGAAGTTGTTGTGTAATATTTACGATATTAGTCAAATGAAGATTAGAGTGGAAAATGACACCAAAGTTTCGGAGTTGGATGAAGTTGACTTGTTATCTCGTGTTATATTTTATGTTACTTTTTTCACGATATTTGTTGTACTCATGGACATGTACCTATCGTAAAAGTTACATAACAATATTGGTTGGCTCTTACTTGTTGTGTTAGAAAGAATTTAGAGAAGAACACGAAAAAAATGGATGGACTGTGTTTAAATAAAAAAAGGTATCAAAATCAATTACACGTAAAAAAGACGACCCAGCCAGTCTTAAGTTATAACTCTACGTTAATCGTCACCACAAAGGTGTTATTGGAGAATACTAATAATTACTCCTTAGGACATGGCACCTGGGGATGATCAAACTGGAGTTAGGGTTTGTGTGTTTTGTTAGACAAGACGTAGATTTCTCCACTCCCTTGAGATTGCAATCAGACTGTCAGAATATTTTATTTCTTTAAACAGCTGCCTTAGAGAGTCCCGACGACGCAGATTTTTTAAACAGCACAGATTATAAATAGCGTTATAAGTTGTCAATTTGCATCCACTTTATATACTCAACGAGGTGAAAATTATGTTAGGAACATACACGTTTTTAATATTCAGAATCAGAATCATTTATTCAACGTAATTATCATGGATAAACTTCTTGAAGGTCAATATAACATTTTTGAATTTACGTCATTTCGCAAAGTGTTATGGCTGAGAAGAAGAAATGACAAGAAACTGCAACAGCAACACATCTTTTAAAAACTAATGAGGGTATACATTACAAGTTATTAATGGGAGTCTCATTTTATTCGTGTTCTTGCTACACCGTCGTCTATTCTTTCCAGGGTAATTTTACACTTTTCTACTTGTGCATTAAGGTACGTTCCGGAATTGTAGAATATGCTTGTATTAAAATTTGAATGCCAATATTTGATGCTGATAGTATGAAAGATTTTCGTTTTAAGTAGCTATTCAAATAGGCGAGGGCGGATCCATAAATGATCCAATATCGAGTAAAGATTATACTTACGGTGCTTGTTTACATCGTCAAATCCTCTGGATGGATCGTTATTGACTAATCTATTTACATATCACGCCTGTATCCCCGAAGGGGTAGGCAGATGTGTAATAGTACACTCACTCCTCACCAGCTAAGTTTAAGTTCCATGTATGGCGATCCTATTCCCATTAACCGGGCACAAATCCTAAAACCACATGATAAAAGCACGTTCACTGTATAACTGAAAAGTAGTCATCAACCCCTCACGTGCAGTGTTATTTTTCGATAAACACGTGGCAAGAAAAATGTGGCCCACATATGGGCCATGCGCGTATGAGTTACAAAGTTGCTTCATATGTGGTTCATACACAGTGAACGTGTTACCTATATGGTCCAAACGTGAAATCAAACTCATAAATTCGTATTCAGTGGTTTAGAACCCGAGTCGGGATTTGAACCAGTGACACTATGTACGGTCGCGCTTTGCGTCGAGATCTTGACCCTTTTTTTTTTTTTTTGACGTTGGGAAATGCGTTACGCATACCACGCCGCCCGGGGGGACGACGTGGTTATGTGGGACTCCCCGGGTGTCGCCACTCAGTATACCCACTAAAACCCAACGGTGTTCCTCTTTGCCGCCGTGTGGCGGGGATACGGGAACGCAATTGCACACAACCGCTTCCCCGCCGGCGGACGACACCTTAACCCTCCTATAACCACACACCTAACACCTAACCTAACTACACACTCAATTCGTCAGGCCAGCTTTATTGCGTGCCGTGTGACCGGACCTTCAAGTCGAAGTTCGGTTTCGCCAGCCACATCAGAGCCCACCACAACAACGACCCGGGATAGATATTTAGGAGTCGCCGTCGCTGGATACGGTTTGGACGACATGATGATGACAAAGTACGTCAAGCGTTCCCCCTTTTTATCCGGCAAGTACGTAGTTAATGCCGTATGCGGCAACTCAACGTCACGACACGTCAAAAGTTAAAGACGACAACATCGTCTCTTAGATTTTTATGACATGTCTGGGATGAAAAGGGGGTGAACGTTTTTTGTTTCCTTCTTTACTCTCAGTGGGTCCGCCTCTGCATTATTATAAATTATTAAACCTTACAATTATTATTATAATGTTATTATTATTATGACATGTTCTATTTATATTCTTACTCTGTGTTGTGCTTTACACATCTATGTGCTTCCTACAGTTGTAAATTATTATATTTTAATCCAAAATAATATTTTATCTACAAAGTTACTATTAAAATACTTAATTGTTTTGCTAATTAAACTTAAGTAAATAAACAAGTGTAAGTTTCAGATAAAAGTAGGTATTAAATGTTTGTATAATATAGGTAATTAAATTGTTAATTTGAAAACAGGGCGCGTGTGAATCTTGTTTAATGGAATCTGTCGCCAGTAATTGCCAATTTTCCATTAATTTCGAGCTAATATCCAATTAAATTCAGTTTTATATAATTAAAATTGTGTGTGAATGCGTTGAAAATCATAATGAAACGGTTTTGTTTCATTAATTAAGTTTTGTAATTAAGTTTTGCATGTAGTTATTATTATAAATTATATTATATAATAACTACATTTATATAAGATATTATAGTATTTTTGTATTTAAAGGATTACTTTTTTAATTTTTTTAAATATTTGCAGTTTTTAATTGTACTTAAAATTAAAAAAGATAATATTATTAATTATTATTAATTTATACTATAAAACGGTATTTAAAATATATTTCATTAGGTAGCGTTATTTCATTTTAGTCAATTCAATAACAGATATCAATAAACTATTTCCTTTACATAACTATTTTCTGGAATAAAAAATTGTTATTGGCAATTATTATGTGCAAATGTAAAAATAAATGTGGCCAAAAATATTGCGAGTTACCGTTTAGGGCCCATTCAGATGACAGCTAACTATTAACTTGTGTCAATGATTCGACATTCATTGACGCTTGTCAAAGACTATCAAGTAATTACTTTATAGAAAAGCAATGTATTATAAAATACCCTACTTGCCTGTGTGGGTTCTATGTAAACTAAGGTAGAATTGTTATACAAATGTTAAACAGTGCAATAAAAAGTTGTGAATCATTTAATTTGTTTTTTTTTTCCAGAGTTATACCACTAAAACCAGCTTAAAGTGTTTTGTGTAGAAGCCTCATTCTAAAAAGACATACAAAAATCACGTCAGGACCCCAGCAACGACCCTGCCGGCGTGGTTGACGATTTCCCTTATTTAGTGCATGTTATCGGCCTACCAGGGTCTAGGATCCTTTTAAACATTATAATCCTCAAGACGACGCCCAGAGCCAAGATTCGAGCCCAACGGGACACCCTGAGGCTTGTTGTCTTAATTTTTTTACATCGGTGTAACGAAAAAAAATATAGGATGTCTACTTGTTGCTCTATTTTTCCCTAAAAAGTAGCATGGAAAATGCTGCACCGACAAGAGCGTGGCTCTTAAATTGATGATGATGACTTGAATGTAAATAAATATATGTAATAAAATTAGACAGTTCTCTATACTGTCCAGCTAAAATTCGTAATAAATTGCTATAAAATGTGGACTAACGTGGAGTGTATCCCGTCTGAAGGATGAGTTACGAAAAAGAAAAACCATCAGTAGGAAAAAGACAGTAAGTTGTGCTTGAAAATAAGTTTTTTCAAGTTTTCTTCTTTCTGATAATAATAATAATAATAAAACACTTTATTGCACACAAATTCACAAAACATTTACAGGATAAACTTATTCTGATCTTTAGGGAATAACTATAACACTATAGTTTTGCAGTTAAACGCTGCGCAAAGGGTTATAGTGTAAAATATAAATAAAACAATATGTTTGTTTACTCAAATAGTATGGGGAACTGTCACTATTTAAGAACACTCAACAGTCGCGACACCTGATGGGAGAAATAGGCAGTTTTTATCCTCATTGAGTTTTTGCTACGCTGCAATGTAAATCGAACAACGCGAACAGCCGTTAGATTACGTAGAATACGATTTACATTGATGGTTTTAACCCTTTCTCATTTTTATTATTTATTTTAAAAGTATTCTATGCAGCTTAAAGCACAATAATTATGGAACTGAAAATAATAAGGAAAACTAAAATAAAATCATCATGAATTTTCCGACAGGAAACTCTACTTGATATGAACTCAGAATCGTAGTCTGAATATTCATATGAATATTAATTTATTCATTACAAAGTCAAAAGCAGTTAAGGTGTTACCTGATAATAGGTACATGTGACGCTCTGCAAGGGCACAGCAGCATAAGAGGTGACAACAGCTTTATTATAACAATGTTATTAAAGAACATAGAAAATTATGAAAAAACCAACCAAAATTAACTAAGTTAAAAAAAGTGAAAGGTAACAAAATTAATATACACATGCAAAATTATTATAATATATGACAATATACAACACAGTCTAAAATATATATTTTTTAATTCAGTTATTTCATAATCATAATAATCGTAATCATTTATTCGCAATAAAAATGGTATTACAGTTTGCAGTTGGTCAGCATTTAACATTTATTAACTAACTTATTTATTTATTAACTTATATTGTTTAACTATTTAACGTATCATCCCCCGAAGTTTTCATTACGGCGTCACTATCACCCTGTACTCGTATACTAGTAGTTTTATGACATGAGCATCGTAGACATTAAATATTTTAAGAGCCAATAAAACTCCACCGTATGTAACCCCGGGTATCTTCGGAGGTAATAAGGTGTGAAAGTAATAAACTCAAAGTTTTTTTTTTATATTTGCAGCTCCTTGGATGAAGTCGTAAGATAAAAGTTTTTATTGTCCTAGACTCTAGTTGAGGAGTTTATGGGCGATGCGGCGTCCTAAAATAAAACTGCTTGGTTCATGTTTATATAAAGAAATAACAATACTTTTAAATTATAGGATCATTTGCTTGGACGATAAAAGTACGTTATCATGCAGGTAAATTAAACTAAATAAAAAAAATATTTAAATAGGATGTTTTCAGTAACTTCAGACCCAAAGTAAACCTGAAGAAAATAGGAAGGGTTTATAAAATTTTTGATTGTTTGTAGGTGCTCTAGACCTTCAGTTGCAAAAAGGTGTAGAGCTCATTTGGCTTAGTTCATCTATGTCAATAGTAATAATTTCAATCAGCGTATGGTGTGGCTACCCTTACACCATCTATTCTCGCTGAAACGTATATATCGAGTTAGCGTTTGGAGTAATCATAATGTCTTCTAAGGCCTGTTAGTTTCCGTCAATATTATGACAGGGAAGGAAAGCCGGTAAATAAAAACACAATCTGCTCATCCCACGCTAAAGTACACGTTATCCTGGCCATTTTGACGGGAAAACATCTATATTTTATCGACATCTTATCGCTGTAAATTATTTGAACAACGGAAAAAAGGTTATTATTGCGTATGGCAAAAAATATCCTGCGTGGATCATAATATCCAGTTTAAGCTTCCTCAATCAAGCCTCTGTCGCATCCGTCACACTATCTGGGAACCGGTGTAGAGGGCACTCGTTCACTATGAGATAGGGTTTGATCAACCACGGGAAGTCGAACTATCACGTAAATAAATGGGGCTTAAAGGGGCCAAACTGTGAATTTGGTCGCTGGAACGAAAAAACACCGATTATGGTACCTAAGTATATTTTAAGCTTTTTTTAGATTTGTGCTTAAAATTGACGTGTGTTCCATAATTTTTATGCTTATCGATTACCCGACCCTTTCCTTTTCGGCGGATAAGAAAATGACAGATATAACTTAAAATAAAATTAGATGGTATTTACGAGAATTAGCACCATTGTTTTACATTAGTATAGAATATAATCATCATCGACAAGAGCCACGCTCTTGATAACCTAAATGATAAAAATGTCTGGTATTGAATCCTCTAGTTATTAAATAACTTGTAATGTACCCTCATTGATTTAAAAGATGTGTTGCTGTTGCAGTTTCTTGTCATTTCTTCTCCTCAGCCATAACACCTTGCGATATGACGTAAATTCAAAAATGTTACATTGATCTTCAACAAGTTTACCCATGATAATTACGTTGAATAAATGATTCTGATTTCTGATTTCAAATCCCCTTTGTCCCCGGGAACCAATAATTAAAAAAAGTCTTCAGATTTCCTAGGGTTATAAAATGTCTTTTCGTTTCAATGTTACGACATTTTCGTTTTGTTTTTTTTCCGACTGACAGTACTTCCAGTGGGAGGGCGCAATATCCGGTGAAGGCTTTCGAGGCTGGGACTTTAACCTGTTTATAGTCTTATCACGGGTGTCAATTGAAATGAACATATCATCATTCGAATATATTCCTCAATGAACGCTAAATTAAATTTTTAGACTTTTAAAATAGAGGAGTTTCCAACTAGTGAAATCAGTTACTTTTTACTAAACATCAAAACACGAAATTACTATAGAATTCGAAAAAAAAAAACAACCAAAAAAAAACAACCTGTAAAAGCAACCTGTGACGTCATAGAAAAACGTGACAAAATGTCGCACCTATTTATTATTACATTTTTCTTTATAAGTTCAATAGAAAAAAGAAAACGTTTTTTATCACCTTTAGATGTGTTTTTATTTAGTAATCAGAGTTTCATAATATTATCTTTGATCTCGGAAACTACCCAATTGTAATAAGTTTTTAAGTACCTACACAAGGTAAACTTTCGAATGAAAAATAACTCGAAATTATATTAATGTATCTTAGTTTAATAGTTACAGAGAAAGATGATAAAATTATCTGTATAACGTTTAATTATTTTATTATTATTGTTAATATGGATTATAATATCTAATCTATATTATAATCCATTTTAAAAATAATTCATTCATTAATTATCTAACATTAATTTATATTTTTAATCTATATAGTTTTGAAAAAAAAAGTGTAGTAAGTATTTATTTTTCAGGCCCGTGTTTACTAATTTAGGTTCCGTAACTATTCTTTAGTCGAGTTACCTTTCTGAAATGCAAAAGATCTATTAATATTTTAACTTATGGCATCTGATATATCAACACACGGCACTTGATACGTGCTACCTACACGAATTAACCTTTAACTTAGAAGGCTTTAGCGATGTAGGTATAGAATTCGAAATATCAGGAAGCTAAGAGCATCAGTAATTGTATTAAACCGTTATTCGAGCACGAAATACATAGTTTAGTTAGTATTAGGATAGAAAGCTGCTGCATGGCTGCGTTTAAGATCGACTATAAAGACAACAACGATAAACATAATCATGATACAATAAAGTAAGGTACGCTCAATCCTATGAAAAGCCGCCATTGCTAGTCCTTTGAAGACGTACTAAGTGTTACATGAGTGTTACCATTAAATTGATATCTCCAACATTCCAAGGACTTAAATTTTATTATTTAAAATTAATCGAATTAATGATTAATGTACTTAATTATTATCACTTGCCACATATCTAAAATCACTAGCGACCCGCCCCGGCTTCGTTCGGGTGCAATGCTGAGGAAAAAATGAAACTATTTACGACATCACATTAAAAACCTCAAAAATAACAGTATTTCTCCACTATTTAATGGATGTTATTATACATATAAACCGTCCTCTTGAATCACTCTATCTAATAAAAAAACCACATCAAAATCCGTTGCGTAGTTTTAAAGATTTAAGCGAAAAAGCGACTTTGTTTTATACTATGTAGTGTTTAAAAATGTAAGTAAATCTTTTGTACTCTCTTTCTTTATTTAAGATCTGCGCTCTTGTCGGTGGAGTAATCGCCAGTTAGTATAACCCGATTATTGCGATATAGTACCTAGTGACTTTATGTTATGTATTAGTAAGAAAGCGAACAATAAACGCGTTGATACCGCCTCCACCTGTTAGTATTTTAAGTCCCCCTGTGACAGTATATAACTTTACTTACTTCAGTTTTCACGACATGCCTGGGAAGACAAAAAGCTGGAGTCGTTCTATTTTTAAATAGCTTATCCGCAGCTTAGTTTCGACTTATCCACTTCTCTACTAGAAAACTTCCTTACAAAGGACAAAACCAATGCTTCTAACAAAGTAAATAGACTAGCTCTCCGTAGAGTTAAGACCTTAAGATAAATAATGAAATGCAGTATTGTATTGTAGTATTGTAGTCTTAAGGAGTTGTCTGTTATACGAATTCGTGTAGCCTTCGTGGTTTAGTGGTTAGAGGGTTCTGTTCACGACCTGAAGGTTCAGATTCAATTCCTGATGGTGAAATTGCCGTTATCGCTTTGTAAAACTGTCCTTCGTGTCGTCAAAACATTGCAGGCTGAATGACCTGATTCGTAAAGTAAGTTAATTGCCATAGATCATGGGTATCTATATATTTTTTATTTAAGTAGGTAAGTATAACGCCATAAAGCACATCAGAGTATTTGACGGTTCAAAATAAGCATGACAGTGAAGATTCGCGCACAACTAAACACCCACAAGGTTCCTACATCCTCCTGCCCTTATCCGTTATCCCACTCTAGGTCGGGTCGGCACAACATGTATTATAATATATATATATCTACTCTTCCATTCTTTTCTGTCAGTCGTCATCTTACTACTCACACCTTTCACACACATATCCTTCTTTACACAATCCATCCACACATTCATGGGTCATCCTCTACCCCTAAATCCATCCGCATTCATACTCATAACTTTCCTCGGTACATGCCTTTCATCCCTCCTCATCACCCACCCTGGCCTGTTGCATTTTGTACCCAGTGTGAGCCCTCAGCACCCCCACTTGTCCGGCCAAGTAGTAAACGCCATCAGAAGTAAACCTACACGAAAAAGAACAATGAAAAAGAGATGAAAAGACTATCTCCTTAAGGTAAAGACCTTAAGGATAATAATGAATAGCTTTTGTCTTAACGGTCTTAAGAAGTCATTCGTTATATAAATCCGTATATACATTATCTGGTATTAGTAGTTTTATCTGGTTTCCTTATGAATAATCCTTATCATTAATCCGTGGCTTAATGGAGACGCGAAAAATATACAGGAAGTTAGTGACATTGTAACGAAAACTCTGAGGGATGATTCAGACCATGATTCGAGCGAGATGAGCGACCATATTAAATGTACTTCTTCCTCTGTTATTCTAAACCTAATGTTACAAGGGATAATGTATTTTTTGTGACAATACACACAAGCACGTTAATTCATAAATAGATACATTTGTCTCATAAAAAATAAAAGTTTAAAAATTAAAAAGGTTCAGGACGATCTACTCTGAACCGGCGCGGCGTGCGTGTATGGTGAATGTGGAGGAAGCAAGAGAAGTGTGTCAGGATCGAAGCAAATGGAATTCCATAGTCTCTGCTACCCCGGTGGGAAATTGGCGTGAGTTTATGCATGTTAGAAACTAAAACCGGCTGCAGGAAAAACGCGCTCTGAAAAGTGTGAAACAAGAAAAAATCCCAATCTGTCCTAAGAGTTTGTTTACCACGGCTTACGACCACAGCTATCTCGGAAACATAACTATTCATTTCATATTTTTCAGAGCGTGATTTTTCCGTTGCGCGACTACGGACTACTTAGTTTTTTTTGAGGTCTTATTTATTAAGATAACGTGCCTCCATTATGTGTTTTATGCAAGATTTGAATATAAAACTAATCCGTTGCATGTCTGAGCAGTTTTTTCTTTTTACTTAACGTCAAAACACGAAATTACTATGGAATTTGTATGAAAAAGCACACTGTGACGTCATAGATAAACGTGATAAGATGTCGAACTTATTATTACTTACGTTTCTTTTTATTATAACTGTTAAATAAGTTAAATAGAAAAAAGAAAATGTATTTCGTTAGTTTTAGAACTGTCTTTATTTAGTACTTAATCAGAATTTTATAATTTATCTTGCATCTACTTCACGACCCAATTAAACATAATTTTGGCGCAAATACTAGCAAACCCGCGGGTAAGAGCAAATAATATGAAATGTGCTTGTTGTGAGCCTATTGCTATAAACCGGGCACAAACCCTGGAAATAACGTCAATCTGTCTATCATCAATTATTCATGATCCAAACATGAATTCAAAATCATAAAGTAGAATTCAGTTGTTTCAAATCCAAGCTGGGATTCGAAACCGTGACATATGATGTAATATCTCGGAGATCTGAGTTTTTGAGGTAGTATTCTACATTCCAGAACATTCCATATCCTACCAGTGGTAACACAGTTCGGTCGACCATTATAGACATTATAGATACGGCATCCTATTGACGTTGGTCTAACAGAATGTTGTGGGTGAGGTGTGGGTACTTATGTATAAGGTAGGTAAAGATGTGTTGCTTTTGCAATTTCTTGTCATTTCTCCTTCTCAGACATAACACCTTGCGAAATGACGTAAATTCAAAAAAGTTACTTTGACATTCAACAAATTTACTAATGATAATTACGTTGAATAAATGATTCTGATTTCTGATTTCTTAGTTGATATTGCGATGGATGTACCACTGACTACCCCAATTGGGATATAGTCGTAAGCTTGTGTTATGTTAGAATTGGTGGGTTTCATGGCGATTCATTATCCTGTCAGCACATAACCAGGTGAAAGTAATAAATCTGCCCAGCTCTGAACATGTGCGTTATTTAGGTATCTATATTCATCGTAATAAAGGTAGAGCGCCCAAATTAATTACACATAGGTGCTAATTTTAGTACACACCATCTAATATTATTTTTAATTATCCCTGTCGTTTTCTTATCCACTAAAAGGAAAGGTACGGGTAATGAACAGGCATAAAATGTATGGAACACACGTCAATTTTAGGCAGAAATTTAAAAACCCCTTTCAAAATTTTACATTTGCCAATAACCTGATAGAATTACGTTGACAGCTCACGTCATACGGGTTGCATATCAGCTAGATGCTTATTTTATTCGCCCGGGTTATTTATTAATTTTAAAATTAGCTAATTCTGGGAGTCTCAAGGCTAGAGTGAATAGGCATTTGCTAGGTAAGCGTGATCCATCCTCGACTACATGGTCACTTACCAACGGTTTGGATTGTGGTCAAACGCGAGTCTATACATAACATAACATAAACAGCCTATATAAGTCCCACTGCTGGGCACAGGCCTCCCCTCAATCAACCGGAGGAGGTATGGAGCATACTCCACCACGCTGCTCCATTGCGGGTTGGTGAAGGTGTATTTACGGCTAATAGCCAAGGGCTTAACGTGTCTTCTGAAACACGTAGCCTACCTATATATATTGTTTTAAAAAAAGCTATTATTTTAATAATAAAATAAAAATATATGAAAAAGGCCACAACAATGTTTTTATTTAACAAAATATTGTTTTTTTTTTTCAAAAATTGCGAATATAAAGTAACTTAAATTTTATTACTTTTATTTTTATTGAAATTCAGTCATATTATGTCCCTTTCCTTTTCTGTGGATAAGAAAATGACGGGTATAACTTAAAATAAAGTTAAGAGGTATCTGCAGGAATCGAGGCCATTACCTACCTACTTATTTATTTACCCAACCCACTTGCGCAAATAAGGTAGGTACTCAAGTGTGTTATTATTATTACCTCCTAAAGCCTGCATTTCTAGGGACAACAGTTAAACAATGCGTTTAATAACAATTGCTATGAAATTGTCGGAAAACTGCGTCATATCTTTTGTGTAAAGCAGGGTTTTTATTTATTTAAACTAGAAAAATATGGTCGTGTTGTGCGAATACTGCACAACGAGGGCAATGAAATGGCTATTTACCTTGTTTTAACGTGGTATAAAAGGCATTTACGATTAATATTGTAGCTTTGTTCCACATTACATTGAAAATGGGTGCATTAATTATTGTAGTATTTTGCTTCATTGTGAACTACGTCAATTATAACATCGCCAGGGTAAGTACTAAGGGATTTTCCTGGCTACGTTGCCTAGAAAAAAATAGATAGCGCTTTAAAAAATTGCCTTCGTTTAAAACGCTAATTTTATGGATGGTGTTATGTGCAAATTGACATTTGCCTTCTGTTATTATTTTCTAAAAATGTTATTGTTGCAACACATACCGTTTATTAGGGCATCGACGACCAATCGTGTCTCCTTGTTAGTTTTTCCAACGTGACTATAAAAGAAAGATAGAAACATTTATTACTATGAGGTGAGAACCATGTTTGAGGTGTACGCTGCGAATCCCTTAGCTTGAACTTACGTGCTACACCTATACTCACCAGCTGCGAATGTGCGTGCGGTGCCTGTTCGCTCACTCGCTGTCGAATATTTACTAGTACTCATTCAAAATATCAATATTTCCTAAAATCACTTATTATAAGAAGTGAGTGAAATTGGTAGTCAAAAAAAAAAAAACACCGATGACGTTATGTGAGTGGGCGCTGATTGGTGTTTTAAACCGCGTTTCGTTTCAAGTTTTTTTTTATTGGAAATTTTTGATAAAAACAATATTTTATTAAATAAAAACATTTTTGTGGCCCTTTTCATGTTTTTATTTTATTAGATGCATTAAATACTTTAGTATTACTAAGTATATTAATGTTAAAAAATATTATTTTCAGCCTGCAGTCTGTACGCCTTTTGGTAGGTAATTTATAAGGTTCATTGACATTACATTTTAAAAGACTATTTCTCAAAAAGTTATTGAAGTAATTTTACGTGTTTTTTTTAGATTTAAACGTACACAATCCTCCTGAAGGTAAGCAAGGTCATTGACATCGTAACAATGAGAGAATAAAAACTAGAAGCTCAAATGTAGGTGGCAGCAATATTGAGTGTTTCTAAATTTTGATAGTTCTCCATACTGGCCCCGATTCCTGCAGACATCTCTTAATTTTACTTTAAGTTATACCTGTCATTTTCTTATCCGCCGAAAAGGAAAGGGACGGATGATTGACAGCTCTTAATTTTAGGAAGAATGAGTAAATAAATGAATAACCCGGGCGAATTTTTAGACGGTTGTTTTAGATTTGTGCTTAAAATTGACGTGTGTTCCATAAATTTTATGCTTGTCGATTACCCGTCCCTTTCCTTTTCGGCGGATAAGAAAATGACAGATATAACCTAAAATAAAATTAGATGGTGTTTACAGGAATTAGCACCAATGTCTAGCTAAAATTCGTGACCAATGTGACCAACGTATCCCGACTGAAGGATGAGTTACGAAAAGAGAAGCAGCCAGTTGGGAAAAGGCAGTTATGATTGAAAATCAGTTTTTCTAACTTTTCTTCTTTCAGATCTTTAGGGAATAAATATAACACTATGATTTTGTGGCTAAACGCTGCGCAAAGGGTTATAATGTAAAAATATAACCAACACAATATGTTTGTTTACTCAAATCGTATGGGGAACTGTCAAAATTTAAGAACACTCAACAGTAGCGACACCTGATGGAAGAAATTAGCGGTTTTTTTCCTCATTGGAGCCAGCGCAAGAATAGGTCATCTGTCATCCTAATTTGAGGAACCACCTTAAGCTGACTGTAACTTTTGAGTGTCTAATCTTACAAACTATTGGTGGATTTACAATCATTTGAGAACGTTTACTAGCTCCTGTTGTTTTCCTTAAGTTCTGACATGGTTCCTCAATATCCACGGTCATGAAAATAATCACACTTTCAACAACTTTGTTATCCTTCGACGGATTACGGATTCCTTCTTATGAGTTCAGTACTCCATCAAATAGTGAATACTTAACTTACCATCCGAGGAAAATTCAAAATAAGTCAAATCAGTAAATATGAGAAATCATTTAATTATAAGGAATATAAATTCCGTTTTCGCTACTCTGGTGGATTGGGACGAAGGATAAAAGGTATATGGGTCGACAATTATCGCATGCTAATTTACATGTTCATCAATTATTAGATTTATCGTGTATCTGAATTTTAATTCAGAACTAAATAATTTGTTGTTGTTTTTGATTCCTGGGTGAACAAAAAACAATGAAGAATTAAGTTCTGAATTCAAATTTTGGTATACAATAAATCTAATAATTGATGCATGAATATTAGCATTATTTTGTATTGAAAAAAGAAGCACAGAGACCGGTGGAGGTGCATAATTCTTTCTAAACTTTTCGTATAAATAATGTATTAAGTAATTATCTTATTTTTCAGGAGGCGTAGCGGTTGATGGAGAAAGTAAGAGGTTTTCATTTACTTTTTTTCTTAGATAGAGTCTCATAAAATTAAGTTTTCACAGAACGTGCTGGCCGGTAGTCCACGTTCTAAATTCAAAGAGAAAATAATTTATTAGAACTTATTTATTGATTTATATTCTTTATTTTTCAGATATCTTGGGCAAAGGTCAAATTAAATTAAGTGATGGTGTATATGTTAACGGAGAGTTTATAATACCGAATACATACGATTGCTAAAATATTATTTAGTATATTATTGCCATTATTTATTTTTTAAGAAAAGTGATTTAGATTTCCGACTAAAAAATTCGACTCCATTGGTTTCCCGCCAAAACTTTTAGTGGACCCACCGTGATCGCGCGTGTACCTTTACAAGGACTTTATGGAGTCCCGGACTTTTGGAAGGCGTGCGTGGGGCCGAAGCCAATACGTAGAGGTCCCTTAAGACAATTAAAAATCAAAATGTGATGTGACACCAACCGGTATTTATCCCTGTATGCACTATCAGAATGCACCCAAAGATAATCCCCGTTTTGTGTAGGACTATTTCAGATTATGAGTAAATTATGGTTATTATTATTGTTGACAATTATTTTAAATAAAAGTCTTTACTTTTTAACACTTTATTAGACAAAAATATTTAATAGCGTTCTAATTAGATACATTAACCACCGCTTTGTTGGTTAAGGTCCTCACACACACGCGATGAAACTTTCCCGCTTCGCAAATTGCCAACACCTTGGCAAACTGAGAAAGTTGCAAGCGTACCTAAGTCAATTTCGACCGAACTTCGCCCGAACCTTTGGAATATCATTATCGCCTCTGTCCATGAAAGCGTTTAATATCAATGCTCTTCTAATTTTCTATCACAATACGAGTTCTATAATTCTAAATTCAACATTGACACATTTAAAATATTAACAAAGTACTTACTTAATTATTAGACATTGTGCGAAATATTATATGTACTATAAAAATAAATTATTTGCGTTCTGTGCATTTATTACATGTTTATTTTGATTATTTATATATAGATTAATTAAATATTTTATCTTATAGGTAAAGTTTATAAAGGATTGTAGGAAATCTACTTTTCCACAGTAATAATATTAATTTACTTAATAATAAACAGCTAACATCTACAATAAATATTAAATGAAATTAATACGAGCCAAACACTTTTAAGTACCTAGTAATTTGAAAAATATTAAATAATTACTTACATGAAAACATGTCTATTTTTCTTAAGTATAAACTTTATGATTATCGATGTCTTTTGCTGGTAGATAAATAAACTAATTTACTATAACTTAGTATACTGTACAATAGTAAGTACGTCATCTTCCTGGCGTTATTCCGTTTCTCAAAAGGTCCGCTTACCTAACCTGAAGATTTGACAGGTCCAGTTTTTTACAGAAGCGACCACCTGTCTGACCTTTTAACCCGCAAAGAGAAACGCATTTCTCGGGAATGTTAGTTTCTCATGATGTTTTCAAACATGAATTCGAAAACAAATTCTAAAATCTTTTCGATTATAGAATTTGTTTTCGAATATGAATTCGTTGGTTGAGGCTCGCGCTGGGATTTGAACATTGGGATTGTACAATAGTAATTTATTAAGTAAGTAAGTAAATAAACTTTATTACTTCCACAAAACTTACATTTGTACTTAATAATATAACAATGTTCTTACACAATACAGATATTGTAAAGACTGGAGCCTAAACTAGGATAACCTGTATTTTAGGACTCCAGGTCTCCACCACGGTTTTTATTTTTTTAAAGAACGTCTAGGGCCCTGTGCCGAGGTTTTTCTTGCAGCTTCTTTTCCCCGGCTATACAGGTTGTGAGAAGCTGCAGTAGTTTTAGGCGGATGAGACGTTCGTTATGTAAAATTGACGATTCAAAGTGTAACTATGTTACCTACTGAATAAAGATATTTTTAAATTTTTGAATTTTTGACCCGAAAACAATAATGAAAACTAAAAACAAGGAAAATAAAAATAAGAATATTATTTTATATATGGAATTTCCGACTAAAGAAAACAAATCATAAAAATGTAAGTAAGTACATAACAAAAATATACTTATATAAGTAAATCTGGTCATTTCATATCTATTATGTATCTTGGACATAAAACCACGATAAAGACAAAAACACCATTTGCCAAATAATAAAAGTTAATGGCTCGTTTACTGTTCACGGCTACATTTATTTTATTTGTTGTTGTTCACAATACTCAGCGGTAAAAGAAAACATCGTGAGGAAACCTACATTCCCGGGAAATGCATTTTCGGAGGTATATGTAACCTAACTTGTATTGGGCTAGTTTTCCCTTCGCGGGTTGGAAGGTCAGACAGGCAGCTTCTGTAAAAAAGCGGACCTGTCAAATCTTCAAGTTAAGTAAGCGGACCCTGTGGAAAACGAGATAATGCTAGGGGGACGATGTAGTTGTTCACAATACAATACAATAAGAAGCTCTTTATTGCACGTATGAAACAATAAATAGGACAATTACTAATTGACAAAAGAAATTGCTGGCCTTAATGGAATACTTACTATGAATAATTATGTTTCGTAAATAAAGGAAAGAAGAAAGGAAAGATATTAAGAGATGAGGTAAAGAAAAGAGTAAAGCTAACGCGTATTTATTACTTAATATATATAACATATTATTTTTACTGTACTAATAAAACAGTACAAGAATTAAAGAAACATAAAAACCACGTAACATTTTGAAAAATCACATCTCGATGTGATTTTCTTCAACATAATCTCGATTTCAATCCGTAAAAATTGGGACCACATTATTTTTCTACCTGCAATTAAATTAGCATGTTTATTGAGAGATTTTGTTAACAAAAACCACATACAAATCATGGTATAAAAAGACCAGGTATGCTCAATCCTATGACAAGCCATTGCTGGCCCTTGATGACGTAAGTGTTACCATTAAATTGGTATCTCTAACATTCTAAGGACGTAAATTTTATTATTGAAAATTAAGTGAATTGCTGACTAATGTATTTAATTCATTATTTGTCACATACTTAATACAAAAATCATTAAAACTGTATGTAAATCTTTTACTAAAAGTACAATATTTTACAAAGTAAATTAAAAACATTGGACGTGGGTATTTTTCTTTACGAAATGCCAACTTAGGATGACGTCAGATAACCTTGAAATGCTAGCTGTCAGTTTTGAGCATACCTGGTTTTCTAATACCATGATACAAATGTGATTTTTTAAAATGGCGCTTACGTGGTTTTCAATGAGACGATGTTATATAATATTTTACTATAGAAACATAGAATTTAGCAGCCATATCGTTATGGTTCTATTTCAGCTGTACTAACACCATGAAGTAGGTTACTACCGCACCGAGCACCTGGAAGCATACAAAGTTGTTAATGGGTGCTGATTCCAGTGCGGTCACGAGCACTTATACACTTTGAAACCATGTCATATTAACTTTTTTAACAAATGAAACCGTAAGTCTCATTAAATGTGAAATATGATAGTGCGACAGGGTTCTAAAGTGGGTACATGATATTGCTCATGACTGTACACACCACCTAATTTGGCTTCACCCTAGTTTAGTTAGGACATTACAGGCTGATCACCTGATTGTCCAAAAGTAAGATGATCCGTGCTTCGGAAGGTACGTTAACCCGTTGGCCCCCGTTACTACTTACTGATGTAAGTATGTAGTCGTTACATGAGCCATGTCAGGGGTCTTTGGCGGCTCAATAGTAACGCTGACACCAGGGTTGATGAGGTTGGTAATTCACCTCACAACCAACAGAATAGAAGAAGACCACTTAATTTTACTTTAAGTTATACCTGTCATTTTCTCATCCGCCGAAAAGGAAAGGGACGGGCATAAAATTGATAAAATACATGTCAATTTTAGGCAGAAATTTAAACAAGCCTACCAAATTTTTATATTCGTCAGTAACGCGACAGAATTAAGTTGTCAAATAGTTTGCACATCAGCGAGATGCCTATTTGATTCGCTCGGATTATTCATTTTCAAATAACAGCTGACAAACATCCGTGTCTTTCCTTTTTTGTGGATAAGAAAATGACAGGCATAACTTAAAATAAAATTAGACTGTGTGTACTGCAATCAGCACCATTGTCATAGTAAACTTTCAGGTCATAACTTGAGATAGTGGGTGAGTTTTAATATTTGTGGCAAAGTAAGCATAACAGTAAGGCCAGGCGCGCACTACGAGTTTTTCGCCGCGCGGCAGAAAAGAGCACCGTAATAATGTCGCACTGTAATACTGCGCCGCTGCGGTGGCTCTGCCGTCAAGTGCGCGCAATACAATTTAAAACTGTTTGGTACAGAATTACAATGCGACATTATGCCGCTGCATTTTTCTGCCGCGCGGCGAAAAGCTCGTAGTGCGCGTCTGGCTTTAGGTAAGTGCTTCATAAACATAAAAGTAAAATTATTAACTATAGCATCTATGCTGGACTGAGAGCGAAAACTAACACGTTCAGCTGATATTCTTTACGGGCATGTCGTAACATCCGGATTGTGTCTTTTCCAAAATGATGGAGAAATATTATTGTGATATGTCTCCGCCGGGATTCAAACCCAGGACCTCCGGATCGACAGCTCAACGCTCGACCACTGGACCACAGAGGCCGTTACGAAATCGCTTTAAAAATAATATTCCGTATAGATCGTGAGTCTCGTGACCCCATACTTCACAGGAATTAAAGGGATAACCACGAAAATCTTCGGTATTTTATGGCATGATCGCATTCTCTGGAGATTTGGCATTCAACCCTTGATAAAGCTCGTGGGAATTTAGGTCAGATCAAATTCCAAGTTTGACCTCTCTATTTTAGTCCTAGATAATATAGGGCTATGCGGTCTCTGTGGTTCTGTGGCGGAGGTCTACACATCACAAAAATGCACTTTGTGAACATCAGTTTGGTTAGGACATTGCAGGCTGATCACCAGATTGTCCAAAAGTAAGATGATTGTGCTTCTGTTAAGCATTCGATCCCGGCTACTATATACTTATATAAGTCGAGCCATGTTAGGGGCCTTTGGCGGCCCAATAATAACCTTGACACCAAGATTGATGAGATTGGTTATTGACATCACAAAAGAGAAGAAGATGGGTTATGCAAGATTAATGATGTTAATGATTATTTAATGCTTAGTTATAAGTTTAATAATCATGAGTAGTTTTATTATAGATTATTATGCCAAACAGTAATGAAAATTGGGAATGTCTTTAAAAAGTTTTGTAGGTAACTAATAAGTTCTCTGAAGTAAGGGTATGGACATGACATACGAAACACATCGTTTTACAAAGATACTACTTACATAATTACTTTATCGCACACGAATCGGTACCAGTGTGTGTGATGTCTGACGCCATACGATTAAAGGCTAAAGTAAGACGGAGGGGGTGAGAAAAACCTAGCTCAACCGCTGGTGGGGAGCGAAGAGTTGCCGTTCTATGCGTAGTATTATTCTGGGGGAGAGATGAGGAAACAACTTACCGAGGCAAACAGATCCAAGGAGACGGTGAAGAACTTGGCTCCAGAGATGCTCATGGCCTTCTGGCACTGCTGGCAGACGATCTGGACGAAGGTCTTCGCTTCTTCAGACCCGTCGTACCACTGGCAGGAGTACGCTGCTTCCATCACTGATGAACTCTGTACAGAGAAGGATAATAGTAGCAGATGTTACTTTTTATATACAGGGTGTTAGTGACATCGTAACGAAAACTTTGAGGGTTGATTAAGGCCATGATACTGAGTTGATATCAAGTGGAATTTTCCGTCGCAAAAGTATGGAACTGAAAATTATAAAAAAAAACACAAAAAATTTCATGAATATTCCGACTGAAAATTCCACTTGATATCAACTCAGAATCATGGTCTGAACCATCCCCCTCAGTATTCGTTACGATGTCACTAACACCCACACCTATTTGTATGGCTACCGTATGTACTTGTGCGGGGTGTAAGTGACATCGTAACGAATACTGAGGGGGATGATCCAGCTGATTATTCTGAGGTAATATCAAGTGGAATTTTCCATCGCAAAAGTATAGAATTAAAAATAATTTAAAAATACTAAAAGAAAATCATTAATTTTGCGACGAAAAATTCCACTTGATATTATCTCAGAATCATGGTCTGAATTATCCCCCTGAGTATTCGTTACGATGTCACTAACACCCTGTATTAAAAGTACATTTATAATATTTTTTAAACCACTATCACTAATTTAAGAGCCTTGTTCTTGGCGGTGTAGCATTCTCCATTCTTGTCTATCAAAGGCCAAGTCGTCGACTTCCTTATAAGACACGACGTTTGCTTTCTCTTTATTTCCATGTAATATTTGTTGTACATTTTATTTTATACAATAAATAACAGTGTGTTAACTAATATTTATGACACTTACGGCGTTCCTCCATAAAAAAAAATAAAATAAAATTTCATTGTATTATACAAACAATTAATTAAATAAACGATTTTGATTTTGCTTCACCTAATTAGTATTAAAATTTTACTACTTCACTGAAAATAAGTCAACTTACTTCTTCAATGAGCCGGTTTCCAAAGATGCAAAAGTGGAATACTTGACCAAGCGTGTAACTGAGATAGCCAATCGTACTAAACGCATACACATTTAAGCCGTCAATCTGAAAACAAATAATTACTTTTCATTATAATTAGAATATTATAAACTATCCCCCCTCCCCCTCAAGAGACGCGAGGTTTTGTATATATTCGTAGTTATTTACAGTTTTTGCAGTATTCGTTACGGGTGTCACTAACACCTATACCTACTTGTATGGCTGTATGTACTTGCACGGGGTGTTAGTGACATCGTAAATAATATTGAGAGGGATGATTCAGCTCATTATTCTGAGTTGATATTAAATGGAATTTTTCAACGCAAAAGTATAGAATTAAAAATAATTAAAAAAAAATAATTTGAATTTTGGGACGGGAAATTCCACTTGATATGAACTCAGAATCATGGTCTGAATCATCCCCCTTAGTATTCGTTACGATGTCACTAACATCTCGTATGTATACACTTATGTTAGAGCACTGACTGGTGTATATGTTGCGGCTAATACCCGAAGTGCGGCTACACAGTTGTAGCCGGAATGATATCGGATAGAAATAGTTTTATCCAACAGGGAATGGCTGGACCTAGTTGTAGCCGGCATGATGAAGGCTAGACCTATTTTTACCCGAAAACAATCGGCTCGTACTAGGTTTAACCAAGAGTAAATGGCTACACCTAGTTCTAACCGGCTAAAACTAGGTGTAGCCGCACTTTGCGTATTAGCCGTAACATACATAACACCAATATTTTGTTTTTCTTTCACATCAAATCCTCCTGATTCCCACCCTACTCACTTTTGTAGCCTGGTAAGCCAGTAGAGTCAATGTGATGGTAGAAACAAGCATGTGGAACAGTAAAGCCGTACCATAAGTGTCTCCTATGGACGATACCAATCTGTAACAAAATATGACATCAACTAATTTATTTAGGCTCTTCTTATTCAGACTCCTTTGTTCCAGCTTTTTATAGATAAGATAGATAAAATATTTTATAGAGTATAATGGAGCGAAGTGGAAGAGAAGTACGAAAAAGGCAGACCCCACCATCAGATGGGAATAATAAATGCCAAGGAGAGAGAGAGAGAGCACAATGGACACACGATACAGAGATAAGGACAACAGATACAGAGGAACAACAGGCGGCCCTTTGGATACAGTAGCGGGTTAGCGCATTCTAACATAGTAAATATGTATATGTATATCTATATCGTAATGCTACCAAACAAAATCTGTAATGGCGATTGGATTTGGATACTGTAGATAGAAAAGTGTCGATCGACTAAAAATATCTTCACTATGCTAGTCATAATTACGTCACGACACTAGATTACGTACATTGACAGATCTAATTCTGACCGTGTAAAATGTTATCTTTATTGAAATATAGCCACTAATTCTACTAAACTGGTCGTTCTGTTTAATGATACATACTTGCATAATGTTTTTCTAATTTCATTTCGACAATACACTCGACTTCAAATAAAATAGGTAGTAGTCAGTTCTGGACAAATTAATAGGCGGCCCTAGCAAAACATTTAGGTGGTGCAAGACCTCAAAGTGGCGATTAGTTTACGGCCACCGAAATTCATCTAAGGTAGACCAATCTTGGTTGATTTTGTCGTCCCCGTCCCGTCCCCCTATTCCGGCGCCCTGTGCGATCGCGCACCCAGCACCGCCTTAGGACCGTCACTGTTTTCAGGCAAATCTTGGTACATACATACATACATACTCTCACGCCCGTAATCCCTAATGGGGTGGGCAGAGCCACAAGTAATCAAAGGCAACTTGCAGCCACTGTTGGTACGATGTCGTAAGCTGGATATGGTGAACCTTATGGCAAATCTGAGTAGGTAAGTGAATAAATCTAAGATGTCTTTGTGTTGTGTTTTTATGGGCTTACCTCACGACATGCTTATGTCTCTCCACCCAGTACTTGATAGCAGACCGCACGAGCATTTCCTGTTTCTGGGTCAACCCGTTGGGATTCGGCGGGTTCTGACCAAAGTTCTGGAGCTTACCGCCAGCTCCGCGCAACGTCATGCCGAAGTCTTGCTGGGTGGAGTAGATCCCTCGGATGTCCAGGTCAACTGCATCTGGGACCTTCTCGGATTTTTCTGTTGAAGCAATTTGAGGCCTTAAATACATGACGTAAAAAAAACGTGGGTTCGATAGGAACATTGGAATTTGACATTTGCGCATACAAAAGTAAGTGCGCGATGCAAACAAATGTCAAATAGCAGTTTTGCTTTTTTAAATGAATTACTTCGATGTGGCCTTTTTACCCCACTGTTTTGAAATAAAATCATCTGTCCTTCTTAATTGTTCCCTGAATAAAAAACATAGTTGAATATTACTTACCGGTAGAAGAAGCGCGGAACAGCTCTGCAGTGTTAGGTCTGTAGGTGTCCAAAGAAGCACTGAGCTCCATCAAGGGTTTGATGATGGCCTTCAGATGTTGTAGTTGTTCACACGCAAAGACCAACCACGAGCAAAATAACACGTCGAGCAGATTGGCAATCATCATTGAGAAGAGGAGCCAGTACACCTGAGGATATGATGATAATTAGTTTAGGTTCAATATCAAGCAAGAAAATCTTTGGTGATAAAGATGTACTCTTCTTTTGTGTGTACTTATTATATAAGTATATAGCGGACCCGACAGACTTCGTCCAGTCAAAAAGATTTGTAATGTTTGTAAATGACAATGGGCACTTTTGTATGAAACTTGGTCCAAGAACCTCCACTGATGAGACTTATATGTAATGAAAGCTTATGCTTTCCCTATGATTCTGGCAAAGTCCTATCAGATTCTGTCCCGGGGTTCTTTTTTTACGGCCATGTTTGTCCTGGCTAAAAATGTGATAAAATACAGTGGGAGCTAAAATCGACTCAAGATTTGTTGCTGGATAACTAAGTCTTTTCCAGAATACGAAACATAAAAAAAAAACAAAAAAAAATCTTTTTGTAAGCGAATTATAGTCAATTTATATCTGAAGCGCCATTGTTTCTCGGTAGCTAAGTTCAAGTTTCATGCCTTTTACCCCTTCCAAAAGTATCTTACCGATTTTTTTTATATTGCTTCCGGAATTTGATCTGAGTGATAATAACAAGAAAAATAAATAAACACCTCTCCGATAGAGACCGGCTAAGCTATTGCCTATTGCAAGAAATCGTCATCATTAGCAAGTCATTACGGTATTGCATATAAGCTTATCAGCAACTTGGAACTTGGTCCAAGAACCTCCACTGGTGAGACTTGCATGTAATGATAGCTTATACTTGTCCTATGATTCGGGCAAAGTTCTATCAAACTCTGTCCTAGGGTTTTTTTACGGCCATGTTTGTCCTGAGTGTACAGTAGTGGACTGCAAAATCACCTCAGGATTTGTTGTCGAAAAACTATTTAACTAAGTCTATATACATAATTATATATCATAATGTATATCAATTTTAAAGGGGAAGTTTATCAGAATCAGAAACACAAATAAAAAAATGCATTATGTAAACGACTTTTTGCCAACTCACGTCCGTAGCACCATTTTTCTCAGCAGCTACGTACGAGTTTCGCGCCTTCCAACCTTTCCAAAGGAGCCCAATCATTTTTTCCTTCTTCTGATATTGCATTCTTAACCTGACAAGTGACAACAAAGAAAAAAAAAAATAGATACCATTCCGATAGAGGCCGCGTAAGCTATGGACCTATTGCAAGATAACGTACTCAAAGGCTAGTCATTATAATCCAACAGACGTAACATGATTAGAATGCGGCGGGACGGAAATGTAGTACATCGCCTTATGCGAAAGAGACGAAATATGTGTCTCTTTAACACTAACAGTATACAGCTTAGTACGAGAGAAACAAGAAATAAGTCATTCTAATCAAGATGCAATACAATGACTCTATTGTATACAAAAGAAACACATTTATTAAACAAGTTCAGGCAATAACTGGTGCAAAAGGCGGCTTTATTGCCAAGGTAGCAATTACTACCAGGCAACCTTACGTTTACGATACGTTTGTTGTACCATTCGGCATTGTTTATAAGACAAGATATAAGCCTGGATTAATAAAACAAGATTGTGGTGAAAGAAAACATACTACATTTGCGTCCTCCCGCATTCTAATCATGTTACGTCTGTTGGATTATAATGACTAGCCTTTGAGTACGTTATCTTGCAATAGGTCCATAGCTTACGCGGCCTCTATCGGAATGGTATCTATTTTATTTCTTGTTGTTGTCACTTAGTCTTGTCAGGTTAAGAATGCAATATCAGAAGAAGGAAAAAATGATTGGGCTTCTTTGGAAAGGTTGGAAGGCGCGAAACTCGTACGTAGCTGCTGAGAAAAATGGTGCTACGGACGTGAGTTGGCTAAAAGTCGTTTACATACTTAATGCATTTTTTTATTTGTTTTTCAGATTCTGATAACCTTCCCCTTTAAAATTGATATACATTATGATATATAATTATGTATATAGACTTAGTTAAATAGTTTTTCGACAACAAATCCTGAGGTGATTTTGCAGTCCACTACTGTACACTCAGGACAAACATGGCCGTAAAAAAACCCTAGGACAGAGTTTGATAGAACTTTGCCAGAATCATAGGACAAGTATAAGGTATCATTACATGCAAGTCTCACGAGTGGAGGTTCTTGGACCAAGTTCCAAGTTGCTGATAAGCTTATATGCAATACCGTAATGACTTGCTAATGATGACGATTTCTTGCAATAGGCAATAGCTTAGCCGGTCTCTATCGGAGAGGTGTATATTTATTTTTCTTGTTATTATCACTCAGATCAAATTCCGGAAGCAATATAAAAAAAATCGGTAAGATACTTTTGAAAGGGGTAAAAGGCATGAAACTTGAACTTAGCTACCGAGAAACAATGGCGCTGCAGATATAAATTGACTATAATTCGCTTACAAAAAGATTTTTTTTTGTTTTTTTTTTATGTTTCGGATTCTGGAAAAGATCCTCTTTAAAATGATATACAATATGATACATAATTATTTATGTAGACTTAGTTATTCAGCAACAAATCTTGAGCCGATTTTAGCTCCCACTGTATTTTATCACATTTTTAGCCAGGACAAACATGGCCGTAAAAAAAGAACCCCGGGACAGAATCTGATAGAACTTTGCCAGATTCATAGAGAAAGCATAAGCTTTCATTACATATAAGTCTCATCAGTGGAGGTTCTTGGACCAGATTCGCCCATTCTCCTTTGCAGTTTTTTGTTCCTACTTATGGTTAGACAACGTTTGTATGGGAAAAAGAAAAGGGCTGTTTTTAGGATTTTTCCGGCAATTATTCGATTTTTTCTCACCGTAAAAACCATAATGGACTTCTAAGAACATTTAAAAAAAAAGAATTGGCCTAATTGGTCCAGGCGTTGTTGAGTTATGCGCTTACCAACACATTTTGCGATTCATTTTTATATTATAGATTACTTATTTTTATATGTATGTATTTATTTATTATTATGTAGGTAAGTTTTACTTATAGTTTGTACCCACAATCTTTTTTTTTACATATTTCCTCGCCTTATGGTTGTCTGGAAGAAATCGTTTTAAGTGCTAAGGCCGCCATTTGCCATGCACCTAGTTTAGTCTTTTGTAAATATTTCTTTTTATTTTGGTCCTTGTGAAAAATGGGATAATGCTAGGGAGATGATGGTAATGATGATTTGGTGCAATAAAGTATATTTGTATTGTATTGTACTCTTTTAGCACAATTCGGACTCTCCTTACAAAAATATAATTCTTACTTTGAGCTGCCTAACGCTTAAATGCAAGCGAGACAGTTGGTCCACACGCGCTCCTTTTACTAGCGGCTTGCGGTCATTTAAGACTATAAAGTAAGACCCAGAGGGGGTGAGGTAAGCGCCCGATACGAATTGGCGCGGGGCGGAAAGTTACCGTTCTATACGTAGTATTATTCTATATTCTTTGTCGTAGCGTGACTGCGGAATCTTGATTCAGTGCGGGGACATGAGTGTCGTTTCTGTATGTACTTCTGTGATACTAAGAGCATAAATCTTTGAAGTAAGTATTTTAATTAATTTTTACCTGAAAAGCAAAAGCCACGATGTACATAGTGCCACTCATGGCGTTGAAGGGGTACCAGGCCTTCAGCGGCAGGCGAGGGGCCGGCTCCGTCAGGGTCTCGTTGGTTTCCTTGTCCATTATCATATACACGGACTCACCGAAGAACGTGATTGTCACCCAGCCTGGGGATAAAAGTCACTTGCAAGTCAAATAGCAAATGTGCTGTTGAGCCATGGCAGAAGATTTTCGACACGACAGTAGTAATGTCTGACTCCAGACTTGGAGAAGTCGGTTATTGAACTTAGGTATAAACTAGAACAGAAAAACATCATCTTCTCCCTAGCGATATCCCGATTTCACAGGGTCCGCTTACCTAACCTCAAGCTCTGACAGGTCCGGTTTTTACAGAAGCGACTGTCTGTCTGACCTTTCAACCCGCGAAGGGAAAAACCGGCCCAATACGGGTTAGGTTACATACCTCCGAAACGCATTTCTCGGGTATGTGGGTTTCCTCACAATGCGATGTTGTCCTTTACCACTAAGCACGTTATAATCATTTATGATACAAACATGAATTCGAAAAACGATTTCGAAAATCAAAGGTCCTACGACGGAAATGACGGTGGTTCTACAGGAGAAGTAGAGCAACTTTCTGTTCTTGTTGACAGCGAACTGGTTGTAGCAGGCATCACACTCCGTATTATTTACGGCAATATGTGTATAATATATTAAAGTCAAAAATTACAATGAAAGACTTATAAACAACAGAAATTACGGAGGTGCTACAGATGAAGTAGAGCAACTTCCTGTTCTTGTTGACAGCCGATGGTAGCGGGCGTCAATCTCCGTGAACAACGGCGGTATATGTATGTATAAAAATCATATTAAAATGAAATACTTACAAACGACAGAAATGACGGAGGTGCTACAGATGAAGTAGAGCAACTTCCTGTTCTTGTTGACAGCCAACTGGTGGTAGCGGGCGTCAGACTCCGTGAACAATGGGTGGCTGTTGGACTGGTTCCATACTGCCAAGGTTCTGAGGGTAAATATACAATTTTGAACACTAACTGTCAGCATGCGACTCCGTCCATACGCATGGGCCATCTTCATTATTCTTCTTCATATTTTTTTACGAGTCCTATATTTTATATTATTCTAGTCTTATTCATATTTTATTCCCATCCAAATCGATTCAGAGAGTTAAAATATATCAGAGTATTTTTAATAATGGTATTATAAACTAAAACAATAAATCACATCAAATATGCGCAAATGTCAAATTGCAATATTGTTTTATCAGGCGAATTGCTTTGAAATGGCCTTTTTTACTTTTACTGCACATATCAATATAACTCGGTATAATGTATATATCAGAATTATAAAGATGTGAATTTTAAGGCTTGCAAGAATTGCAAGGCTGACATGCAATAAATTCTAATTCCGAAGATTAACAGTAAATAAAAGTTAATTGAATAAACTAATTCTTTCCGCGAAAGAGTTTCGCTTCGCGCAAATTATACAAGCTGTTTCGCGGAAATTACAAAATAAACATATTATAATGACCTGTGTTAATGGATTTCCGCAAAGATAGTTATGTTAGAAGGTGTATGGGTGTCATGCTTTATATACCTATATAACCTAACCGTAGAAGTACCGTCCTGAAGAAGATAAGATTACGAAGTTGTTGACAGCATTCAGAATTTATACAATACAATTCAATACAAAATCTCTTTATTGTACAGAAAAAAAAACAATAACATATATAATTTAAATCAGTTAGACGGTACAACATACCTTAGAGTACTGACACATCTAACATTCATCATCATCTCCTTAGCGTTAACCCGTTTTTACAGGGTCCGCTTACCTAACCTGAAGATTTTACGGGTCCGGTTTTTTACAGGTTCTGCCTATCTGACCTTCTAACTCGAAAAGAAAACCAGCCCGATAAAGTTTACGTCACAGTAACTCCAATTCCTTGGGTACGTGTTTTTCCTTCATCGCTGAATTCATCATAATCATTTATGATCCAAACATAAATTCGTGCTGGAATTCCGACCTACGGCCTCAAGGTGAGAGTCAGGCGTTTTCCAACTGGCTATTCACATAAAGCACGCTAGAGAGAATATAAAATGGCGTCGTGTTTGAACTTGCGCCCCTTTATTACCTTCATAGCTTTGACACACTCTCGCTTCCCACGGTAAATGCAATGTCACGTTCTCGTAGAAAATTACGTACGTGCTACTACTTACCTATATTCAATGTCGGAAGTGGTGCGTCTACATCCGAACAGATAGGGAATAGACAAGTAACGTATGGCATTTGAGGCAATTGGAGAATAAATTTGAAGAACGCTTGCCTCTCTTGAGGTCGCAGGTTTGAATCCAGCACAGGCGTAAACCAATGATTGTCGAATTTGGTTTCGGATTCGTGTTTGGATCATAAATGATTATCACGTGCTTACCGGGTTAGCGGTGAAGGAAAACATCGTGAGGAAATGCACATTCCATTATCTATTGATTATTTTTTATAATGATTGATTTGTGTATAACCAAAGAGATGTTACTCGTTAATCAAACGATAATTAAAATTCAATTAAAAAAAACTTTATTGTGGGTAACATAGTTACACTTTGAATCGACATTTTTTTACTTAACGAACGTTTCATCGGTATAAAATGGTTAATTAATAGTCATTTATAAAGAAACGTATTACGTTCTTCGTTCAACCATCTGGAACTTTTCCTTGAAAAGTCCTTTAACATATTAAAATTAAGTTAATATAAATGTAACCAAATATAAAGCTACCTTCTTAAACGGGGAGCGCTGTTTATAACCCTAGTGCTTTGAACTAATGAGTTATTAAATTGTGCAGATTTCACAAAAAACGTTGGCTTGACCATTATAGATGGCGGTACGGCTGACCACCGTGTTGCTCTAACAGAAAGCTCAGTGAGATATGGGTATTTAGTTTATCTTGCGATAGATGTAATCGTATGATCATGTGTTAAATATATGCATAAAAAAAATATCTCACCTGTAAAAGCTTTTAGAGTTGATAGCGAAGAAGGCCAACTTGATGATGGTATGGGTGAAGAAAAGGACGGTGATGGTGTTGGCGGTGAGTTCGTTGACCTCATCGGAGTACTTGGCCATATTAACCCCGAGGCAGACGAAGTGGATAAAGATCAGGAATGCGTGTAGGCCAGCGTATATCTTGCGCAGTAGCAGCGACATGCCGCCACTCTCTATAGGATTTCAATTAAAGAAATCAAATCAAATTAAACTCACTTAATTAACAGATAATAATATAACACATGAAGAACTTAAGATATCAATTCAGCAAATGGAAAAAATAATAAAAAGAACAAAATTCCACAGATGCAAGATAATTTTATCGACAAGTGGCGGATTTTTTTTCCTAATGATGTTTACAATGAAACCTTACAGAAAATTGAATGATGTTTAAAGTATCAAATATTCCGTGTAAAACTAAAAATAAAATTAAGTCATCAACAAGAAACTATGTTTCGATGGTACAAAAAAAAGACAGGAAAAAAGAACGTTTTTATTTATCTCAGTATAAAAAAATCAAATAAAACTCCGATAAGCCTTGTAAAACGCTTCAATAAAATCTTATTTCATGGTGTCAGATCCTTGGTAATCTGAACCAGCTAAGCTAACTTATCTGCGTAAGTTTTATTATGTCGATAACAATTAGGTACCTCAGATGTTTGAGATTTTACACACAAGTTAGCTAAAGTTGCTATGTTTCTATCGATACCGAATTTAGGCATTTTAGCAGCCATCAGACTTTGTAAGATATCTTTGATTTGTTAGAAATCTCGGACTACTGAGTTTCTTACGTGTCTAGACACCCTATCTTTTAGTTTTGTTTCATTTTCATCAAATCTAATTTCATCATCACTAACTTAAGAGCCACGCTCTTGTCGGTGTGTCTTGGTGGTGTCTCCATGCTATTTTTTTGAGGAAAAATATGGCAGTGGTTTCCCTCTTGCCGTCCGCCCAAATCTAATTCTAATTTTATTTAAAATCAAATTTATGATATTATAATTACAAAAGTGCCTTTATAAATTTGGTCACAATTACCATTTCTTCTTTTCGTTCTAATTAGAACTTCTTCTAAGTATTTTTTTTTTACTATCGTGTATCTCTCATAGACCTCTTTCCTTTGACAAGCATGGCGTTTCATTTAATCGAAATCATCTTTAGAATTGGTCTTAAGTTCTTACCTGGCAAATAATTGAAGACAAAATGCCCAAACGTCCTCATCAAGTTGATGTTGGGCATCAGGTCGGTCACTAGACCCTGCGTCTTCACTTTGGTCATCATCTGTTGAAAATTCATCAACTATTTTATATTTGTCTTTTTTTTAATACAAATCCATCCATCCATCTTAGGACTTCGTATCAACAGTGGCTGCAAGTTGTCTTTGATTACTTGTGGCTCTGCCCACCCCATTTGGGATTACGGGCGTGAGTTTATGTATGTATGTATGTATGTATGTTTAATACAAATTGCACCAACATTTTTTATTTTTATAAAACATGTGGATTTGTTTCTTTTTTAAATAAATAAAAAGACTATTTACTTTTTCTCGTTATTTTTTTTTGTAGTTTAGTTTGTAGTTGAATAAATTCTCAATTAGATTGAACTTAGAATTAGATTAAATGACTTAAAACAACATAGTTATTTTTATTTTCTTTTAAATACACATTTCTGGCGTTTTACTATCTTTTAAAACACCATAACTAGTGATTTAATATTTGTGGTGACAAATATTTAAACACACCTTGCTAAGTTTGATTTGAGTCCTTGTTTCAAAAAAAAAAAAACTATCTTCCTTCTAACTTCCCTTAAACCACTTTCTTTTCTTTTAAATCATTTTCAGCACAATTGACTTGAAAGCCAAACTTTTCTGCAATTATTTTTTATTTTTTATGATCATCAGCAAAACCGTGTGTCTTGTTCACTAGGCAAAGATTGAGTGATTGATTTTTTCAATGCCACATTACATGTTTTGCACTGACGTGTACAAAGTTCGAAACGTCTCTGGCTGTGGTGAAGGCCCATGGGAAGTGAGCAGGTGGACCGCTGGCATAATTTTCTGTTTAATTATTAAACCTTCAGCCATCAGGTGTACTGTCTCTAACACTGGGAATTAGACGGGTGTGTGCTATATTATCGATCAGCGTATGTTAAAAGCGGTCAATGTTAGTTGAGTTTAAAAATCCTTCATATTTTATTGTTTGTTTTTAAAAAAAAACATAAAAGCTCAAGTCAGGCAGAAAGCTCTGATAATAGCAAAGCGGACAGAGCTACATTTGATCTAAAAGATTATACACATTCCATTCGTTTTTAAATTGATTTTTGTTGGTTGTTTCAAAATAGATTGTAATGAACTGTTTACACACCGCCCTAGTGGTAGTTCATGATTATGGAAAATAAAGCAGACATTTAAAAGGAAAGGTTTTATAGTATCTTATATTGACGTTATTAATATCATAAATCGATCATCTTAATGGAATGCTTTCCATTATTGCTCGCTATTTAATAAATTACTCATCATTTTATATGCATTTGTTTTGCAACAACAACCCTACAACATTCTTAAATTTAAATTAGGTGAAGTACGTTCAATGAATTGTTCAGTGAATTCAGTAAATTCAATCTCAGCGACTATCTTCGTTTTAATAGGTCATAAACTGCATTACATTTGACTCTTCGATAAAAAGAGTTCGTACACAATAATTGCTGTGACGATCATTAATTCAGCGTCCTATCTCTGTTAAACAACGTTCATCATTGTTAAGAATGTTGAATATTTGTTGAAATTTGGTTGAGACAACAATATTATTAATTGGTCGATAGATTTTGTTTTCGAATTTTTAAGTATTGTAAAAGGTAAATTTTAAGAAGTAGGTACACCAAAAACATGGAACATTAATTAGATTGTGATCTTATTATTATAAAAGTAATTGGTTTAAAATTTAATTATAATTTACTTGGATAGACACTTCAGATAATTATTTACACAAACAGTAGAACTTTCGAGTAATATTCAAGGTGCGTAACACCTGCTACGTCGCTACGCCGTAGCAAGCATAGCAATCGTTTGTCGAAAACATTTTTGACTTTTAGAATTCCATATAACTAGTACGGGAGCTTTAATTATCCGGCCAAATAGGTAGCGCTATTTGAGGCAAATCTAAATATATTACAAACATATGATCCTATTCCCCTTTAGGGTGGGCAGAGACACCTTCGCTACTTCCACTCTCATCAAAGTCTTCGTGCTTGCTCGCCGGTTTAGAGTACTCTTGTCCTCGCCTTTCTTTAGAACGTTCTGGATTTGATCGCAACAATATTATACAGAAATACTACTATATTATATAATACTACTACTATTATACAGAAATAATATAAAATGCGATAGACAGGCATATTAGGCATATTAGGCTGATCCCTTATCACCATAAGGTTCATCATATCCATCTTTGGAATTCGTATCAACAGTGGCTGCAAGTTGTCTTTGATTACTTGTGGCTCTGCTCACCCCATTAGGGATTACGGGCGTGAGTTTATGTATGTATGTATGTACAGGCATATTATTTATATATTGGGATTGAGTGAAATGAAAATTTGGAGGCGATATTGCTGAGTGTATGAAAACCGTGATGAAAAGTTTATGATTGTTCGGATCACGAACAAAATGTTAAAATGTCTATGGTTTTGGTTACTATAAAAAAGGTATTGTCATAGACAAGGATAGAGACTTACTTCTTAGCATCAAAAATGGATGCATAATTAATATTTTCTTGTGTTAAAAAGTAAATTCAAACAATACTAAAAACATGGTGATTTATAAAACATTAATATTGACAAAAGTGTAAAATGTGTAAAAATGTGAGAAAACAATAAACTTTCAAATATTACTTTATGTGGTCGTTAAAATTACAATACCAGCACACCACTCAACCATTACACCTAGAACGCCACATTGATGTGGATTTGGTTTGAAGTGTAAACATCGTAACATGAACTTTCTGGTCTTTGTGGTGTGATTTTATCCTAACCGTACGGGAAACATGCATGAGTGAAGCAACCACATAAAAATAAAAAGAGATATAAGTACATGTTTTCATAGCTAAGCTGCCTTAAAATACAATAATCTGCTATTGAAAGTAATAACACGTTTCTAACTGGCCTTTCATTGGTCGATCGGGCTACGTGTACCAATCACAAACCAATATAGTGTGACATCTATACAGTATAGAGAGAATTATTTATTTACAAACGATTCTGATAGCATGGCCTTGGCACCTTTGTTCCGAGTCATTGTTTTAATTATAATAAAATTGTGTACATATAGGTAACAATTTCATTGTATAATAACATTAACAGATTTAAGTGACAGGGGAAGGCGATTCTCACACGATGCGCGGTTGGCGGCGAAGCGGGTAGTAAGTCGCATTCTTCTTCTTATCGTGAGGGATGTGAGGTGGAATACCAACCCCATCAACCCTGGTGTCAGGGTTATTATTGAGCCGCCAAAGGGCCCTGACATGACTCATGTAACGACAACTCGCTTACATCAGTAAGTAGTAACCGGGACCAACGGTTTAAGGCTTCTCAGGTAATCAGATTCAGATTCAGATTCTTTATTTGCATTGAACATAGGTACATAAAATTGGTGTTACAGGTTTAGGTTATAGTTCTCTACGTTCCACCTACAAATAGGTATACAAATATTTAAATAATGTTTATAATTAAATGTAAAAGCACATACTTATGAAAATCATAGAAAAAATTGTCATTTGAGATTAATTTAGATACTTACATAGCAAATTTCAGTAATAATTAGGTATTCGTGAATTCTCTTACATCATATAATCTAATCCAATAATAATAGCTTTAACATTTTTTTGAATTTCTCGTATTGCAACAATGATCAGCCTGTATTGTCCTAACCAAACTATGATTCGAACCCGGGGCCTCCGGATCATGAGCCCAACGCTCAACCACTAGAACACGGAGGCCAGTAAGTCGCATTGTCATCCATTGATTCCTAAAGCCGCGTTCAGGGACACGCGGCGCGTCACATGGCGAGGTGCGCGGGCGTCAAGCGTTTTCTCCTTTCATGGAGAAATACGGCTACCTTCAGAACACCACAATAAATCAAAAACCTACTGACCTATTGAATTCAAATAAGTATTTTTTTGTTTAAGTACAGACAATAATTTCAAAGAAAAATTGTCTTCAAATATGAAAATACTTATTAAAGAGTTATTTTGCCGTAATAGAGTTTCAGTTTTTATTTTATTTTGTTATTAGATGAAATATTAAATGTGGCTATTATTGCCCAGCGTAATAATAGTGCCGATATTTTTTCATACCCATTTAAATCAGACACGTGTAACCTTTACCTGAGGTTAAAGTATTTAATACTAAATAATTACGAGGAGCTCGGTGGCGCAGCGGTACCCTCGGTGGAGGCTGGTCATAGGATGGGTTACCACAAAAAAAAGTTTTCATCTCGAGTTCCTCCGTGCTTCGGAAGGCACGTTAAGCCGTTGGTCCCGGTTGCATTAGCAGTCGTTAATAACCATCAATCCGCACTGGGCCCGCGTGGCGGTTAAAGGCCCGATCTCCCTATCCATCCATAGGGAAGGCCCGTGCCCCAGTAGTAGGGACGTTAATGGGCTGGCGATGATAATTACAAAATAATGACAGAATGCCATAGTCGTTGCTTACTCCGGAAATAGCCGTGAGTTTATGTATTTAGTTACTTAGAACAGACGTATGATTACAATTCAATTTCATTCGATTCGAAAAAATACGTATACGACAGCAAATATTAACTTGTAATTAATGTTAGAAAAGAATTGTTCTACCTAATATCGACTGATACGTCACTATGCTAATGATTGTCACAACACTAGCTTACGTACAGTCATGAGCAATATAATGTACTCACTTTAAGACTCTGTCGCACTAACATATTTGACATTTAGTGAGACTTATAGTTTAACTTGTCAAAAAAGTTAATGTGACATGGTACCAAAGTGTATACATATTAATGCTCGTGACCGTACTTTGAGATATCTAATTGTTACAGCGCATTTGAGACGATTGTAAAATGTTATCTTATTGAAATGTAATCAATAATTGTACTGAACAGGTCGTTCTGTTTAATAATAGAAAGGTAATAATAATAAAAGTCGTCGAGTCATAGTTTAATTTTTTTCAAGTATTTTGGTTATAATAATATTAGACTAAATTCCTACCTAATTGGTTTTCCCTTCGTGGGTTGGAAGGATAAACCAGACCTGTCAAATCTTCAGGTTCGGTAAGCGGACCCTGTGAAAAACGAGATAATGCTAGACAAATGATGATGATGAATCAAAATTCGTTTATTCTCATTGCAGGATTACTACAGTTTTCCGTATAATATTTCAATAAAAAATAAATATGTAGGTACGTAATACGTAACGACTATATATAGGATAAATATTGCAATTTTGAGTTGGAAGTATAACTTTCGATAAAGCTTCCAATACCCACTACCAGTTGAGAATCTTCAGAGCCTTTAATCAGGAATGTTTCCGGAACGATAATATTCCCGTTGTAAAAATTTAATGACAGAGGGCAGCAGTAACTGTCAGTACTATTCAGAGGCGGAGGACAGGAGTCCTAGTATGGCTTTGTAATAGACTACTCTGGGCGCCATTCCACTTGCCATTCCCAAAGTGGGAACATTTTTGTTCGTAATTCAGTAGTTCTAACTTTAGTTATACTTATGCGGATAATCAGGTTAATTACATCCCTGTAGGCAAGTAGAGCTAAAACAAAAGTTTGTTCAACTTAGACAGTACTTCTACTTTAAAGCGGAATTTCAAAGTTATTACGCTACAGTTCAGCGTAGTCAGCCAAAATATTCTAGTTTCGAATTTTATACGAAATGGTCAATATTTCAAATTATGACTGAATTTTCTGCGGAGGAAAACATGGTGCAGAAGTTTGGGTAAAATTGGAAAGCGTAGTTCGGAATTAATTGCTTCGGGTGCATTTCTAAAACATGAATAAATTGAATATGTAGAAGTGGTCTAGTGGTAGGAACGCGCGCCTTTTCTATAAACCACTCAACATCAGAGTCTGAATATATTTTCGAGTTCATGCATGGATTGGATTTCTCTATTCAAAGCAGTTAACATAACGAACACTTAGGTATACATTAAGCAATTGACTGGCTTCGGTTTTTTTAGTAGTTAGGTGCATACGACAACATTTCGTTTCAAGTCGTTGTTTAAATTTGTCAAATAAGTCAATGCAATATAGGTTATGACAGCGCGGTTTGCGCATCACTCGGCAAACCGCGACAATAATGCAATAATGATGTCAATTCAGGCAACGACCACCTTCCCGCCCCGCAAACATACATACATACATAAACTCACGCCCGTAATCCCTAATGGGGTGGGCAGAGCCACAAGTAATCAAAGACAACTTGCAGCCACTGTTGTTGCCGCCCCGCGAAGAGTGACAGAAAATGTTGTATTGATAACTAACGCCATGGCCAGCGCCATCTTAAGCTAGGCTGGGGCCCTTGGGCACACAAGAATTTGGGGCCCTTTTTGAAAGTAAAGTAAGCAAATTGGAAAGTAAAAAAAGAAAAACACATTTTTTACTAAGTACCTATAAACCCATTTATAGGTAATCAAATACAGCATAGGTTTTTTGGAAAAGTCGCAGTCATCGATAATATAATGGCGTAGTATGTGATATGCCTTGTAAATCTAACCTTCTGGTAAGATTCCTGATTTGTTAAAAAGTGTACTGTGCCCGACAAAAATGTTTTGAGAATAAATGTGTGAGAGAAATTGTGGATCCTTCGGGGCCCCCCGAGAATGGGGGCCCTGGGCACGGGCCCCGTGTGCCCTTATGGTGAAGACGGTATTGGCCATGGCGACTCGCGAGGAGGTCCGTGTTGCTCCATGATTCCTATGATAAATTGAGAAAAAAAATCTATAGTGTTTTTATTACACACTTTTCGCCAGTATAGTGTAGAGCACAAAGAAAATCCAGACGTCTTGTAGGTACTAAAACTACTGGATCATAAGGATCTTAATGTCATACTACAACATAGTAACATTGAGTTGAGTTGAAAATAAAGCGAACGCATCGTACCGTAAAGAAACTCGCCGTAGCGGGAATCGTCGTTCGGGAACACGCTGTCAACGCCATAATTCATATTTTTTGTTAAATAAAAATATTAGGTAAGGATACGAAATTGTTGTTGCTGAAGATTTAGACTTTGCTTAAGGAGTCTCGGCGTGTTTCGCCGAGCGCAAAGCATAGCAGTTCACAATATATATTAAAATGAAAACTTTTGCCATTATTACTTTTTTATTTTTTTTTCTTCTTTCTTGGGCCATTGAGTTCAAAAGCTGAATATAAGATAGCCCTGGTTTAAAGCAAACATATTTTAAGTTCCGTTTATGGCAAACTACTGGCTCGTAAAAAGCATTCTCAATTTTATCACAAGTTATATAACAGTCGTAAAATGTGTCTAGCAGATATGTGTTGAGTAACGAGGTGTAATATGTGAGTGTCGCGTCTTCCTCTCGATAATCTGCTTTTAATGGCTTAACGACATTTCTGCAAGATTCGCAATCTATTTTTAATCGTATATGGAAAGTAGCTTACTGTGGAGTAGATTTCGTAGGCACCCTGCATAGAGTAGAAGTAGGTAACCTACAAAATGTAGCGGCAGGAGGTTGAGGAACTCGGTGGCGGAGCGGTTAACGCGCTCGGTCTGCGATTGTTGAAGTTAAGCAACTTTCGCAAAGGCCGGTCATAGGATGGGTGACCACAAAAAAAAAGTTTTCACCTCGAGCTCCTCCGTGCTTCGGAAGGCACGTTAAGCCGTTGGTCCCGGCTGCATTAGCAGTCGTTAATAACCACCAATCCGCACTGGGCCCGCGTGGTGGTTTAAGGCCCGATCTCCCTATCCATCCATAGGGAAGGCCCGTGCCCCAGCAGTGGGGACGTTAATGGGCTGGTGATGATGATGATGTAGCGGCAGGAAATTTCGGGATGAGATTAGCGCAGGACCGGTAAGGATGGTGCCAAATGGAGGGCCCAGCAGTGGTATAACGCAGGCTTATTGAGAGGAGGTCTGTGTCCAGCTGTGGGACGTATATAAGCTGTTTATGTTATGTTACGTATAAAAAAGCGTATCTAATTTTATGGATATTTTACCGCCACATTCCAAAAAGTTGTGAATTATTTCGCCAATTATTCTAAGAGAAAGTATTTTACTCGGTAGAGGACAATAAATTAGACTAACTTTACCTATCACGTTGGACTAACAACACTCGGTGAGTGGGTACTTAGTTCTTGCTACGGATGTACCTCTGACTACCTCATTGGGATAGTCGTAATCTTATGTTAGGTATATTCAAACCGCTGTTGTAGTATCACTAAACATTTTTTTTTATAATAAGTACTTATCTATAAATCCTTTGTCATCTAGTTACCTAGTGATCCCTCATCAATTTACCTAAAGAGAAACAAACCGACCTATTTACTAACATAAAATAAAAATATGTAAATGTATTTTAAAGCAATTATATTCAAAAGACGTAATGTTCTGTTTTGTTTCCGAATTGATTTGTAGTATTGTAGCAAGGGAACAATTTTAGATATTAAGCGTCCTATTCTGAACAAATAAATAATAAAAAAATCTGTTACCCGAAATATTCGCTTCTGAAGCGGAAACAAAATCAGGTTTCTATGAATATTTTGTGTGCCCGTAAAACCTCTTTTCAAGTGGGCAGTTGGTTTACGACTCAACTGTAGGTTTTACGAGGCGCATGTTGGGAGGGCCAGGACTTCAGTTCATGTCGTTTGAGTTTGGACACTCAAACGGTTCCGACGCAAAAATGGACGCTGAGGCATTTACCAAGTTTTACTAAGTATTATAGAAACCGGCCTTTGTGGTCCAATGTTTGAGCGTTGCACTCACGATCCGAAGGTACCTGGGTCAAATTCTGGTAGGGAAATATCGTAAAAATCACTTTATGGTCCGTAATTTAGTCAGGACATTACAGTCTGATCATCCGAATGTCCGACAGTAAAATAATCCGTGCCTAGTTGGTCCCGGTTACTATTTACTAAAGTAAGTACATAGTTATATAAGCCACGTTAGGGCCTTTGAATCATCCCCCTCAGTATTCCTTACGATGATGTCACTAACACCCTGTATAATTTTTTCAATAATTTCAATATGGCTGGTTAACTAAACCATTCTTTTCTCTGTATAGCTATCAAGTAGATACTGTACAGTCTCGGTTGTTCGCAGTCGGAGAGCGAGTCGGTTTTATAGACCAACTGAAGGGTAACGACACAGCGGGAGTTCCGCCATCTGACTCCCAGCTACTTTACGATCTTGCTGCTATCCAAAATGTAATACCAACAATATGACGAGGAATACGAATCACTTAATTATATTCTTCCCGGTCCGCGTGTCATCTTTTGTGAGAATAACATTTGTATCCACCATACCTTTAGTCAGAGGTATATTCAAATCCAATTTAATAGATTACGTTATTCAGTAGGTAACATGGTTACACTGTAAATCGTCATTTTTTAACATAACAAACATCTGATCACGGCCTGTATAGCCGGGGAAAGGAAGAGGCAAGAAAAACCCCGGCACAATGCCTTAGACTTTCTTTATTAGTACACCCACATCTCGCCAAATGTGTTTAAGTGATGTGTAATAGAGGGCGGGCCATTAACCGGGCACAAATAATGGAAATAAATATTAATTATCTGTGATCCAAATATGAATTCAAACTCATAAAGTCGAATTTAGTGGCCTAGAGCCCCAGCCTGGATTCAAACCCGTGACTTTCTCAACGAAACATTCATTTCATTCAATTAATTACGCTACTTGTAAAAATTTTGACTACATTTTTTAACTCGATTGATTTTTTAATTTGAGTTTTTGTTAACTGAATTGCAAGATTTTGTTAACAAAAAACACAAGGATGTGAACCTTAATATTTAATGTCTTTTTGAGAAGGCGCTGCGACGCAATGCACTGTATTAGGAACCACAGTGCATTGCACTTAGACTTATCTGGTACAGAATACTTAATATACGTATTCCGTGCAAGTGAGTCGTGGTGGCCCAGTTGGTAGAACGCTTGCCTCTCACTTTGAGGCCGCAAGTTTGAATCCAGAACAGGCCTAAACCAATTATTGTCGAATTTGTTTTCAAACCCACATTCTCAAGAAATACATTTTCGGAGGTATGTGACCTAATTTGTATCGGGCTAGTTTTCCCTTCGCGGGTTGGAGGGTCAGACAGGCAGTCGCTTCTGTAAAAATCCGGACCTGTGAAATCTTCAGGTTAGGTAAGTGGACCTTGTGAAAAACGGAATAATGCTAGGTATATGATGTATTCCTTGCAAGTATAATAATAATAATAAAAAAGTGAATGAATTCGAATACAAACTCGACAATCATCCGTTTAGGCCTGTGCTGGAACGTTCGAACCTGCGACCTCAAAGTGAGAGGCACGCGTGACAGTGAATAGCTATAGAATTCAAGAATGCCAGTCGAATGACCAATAGCAAAGATGTCATCGTGCAGGCCGTTATCCCAGAGGAAGGCTTGATATTGCCAATAACGGCTGGCCCTGGCACAGGCGCTTAGGGTAAGTGCGACCTAAGTTATAAGATGTTGGAATATATTTGGAGTCTCATGTCCGATTGAATAACAATATAGAAAAGTTCGTTTCGCAAATCTTCTTTCGTGTGGGTTGTAAGGTGGATTACCAACCTCATCAACCCTGGTGTCAGGGTTACCATTGAGTTGCCAAAGGCCTCATAAAACGACTACTTACTTACATCAATAAGTAGTAACCGGGACCAACGGCTTAACGTGCCTTCCGCAGCACGGGTCATCTTACTTTCGGACAATCAGGTGGTCAGCCTGTAATGTCCTAACCAAACTAAGGATCACGAACTCATTTTTGTGATATGTCTCCACCGGGATTCGAACCCGGGACCTCTGGATCGTGAGCCCGACGTTCAACCACTGGACCACGGAAGCCGTTTCGCAAATTAACCAGATAGAGACACGAAAACGAAATGCATGTTTTACTCGTTAACATTTAACGACAGATATAATAAAATTAAAAACAAAAATAAGCATGAATTTTACGGCGGAAAATTCCACTAGATATTAACTCAGAATCATGATCTGAATCATCCTCCTGAGTTTTCGTTACGACGTCACTAACACCCTGATGTTTTAGAATTATAAAACTTCTTTTTAATATATCAGGTTAGGTTAAGACCAAGAAATAGTGACTGCCCTTGCGTAAGAATTATAACTGCAGATTTACTGTATTTCAACTGCAAATTGACAACTTTTCGGTTGACTGGCAATTGTAATGTAGTCGAATCGTAGCAGCGGCCCTAAGAAACTTTTAATGGTGTGTTAGTTTATTTTATATCAAAGATTTATTCTGCCTATCTTTTCAGAAATTCAGGCATGATTTTATGCTATGTTATGTTATATAAAAACGGGGCAACGCTGCGAGCGTGATGGGCACATTCGGTCGAGAGGTGATAAAAGGGAGTATTTTTTAATTGAGCTTTTTGATTGAGTACCTACTGTATATAAAGTAATAGTTAGATAATAAAAGGTACGCAAATATTAAAAAAAAAAAAAAAAGACCAAATAAGAACATGACATTCATTGAATATTTATATGATGCAGTACATTTCCCTTCGAGTTATATTTCTTCAGGTGTTCTTACATCTATCTTTCGTTTCGTACGTGATCATCGAGAGGATTTGTTTTTCGCCCTCTACCTTTCATAAAAATGATATATACTCGTATGTAACCCTACAAATAATATACGTAACCCTTCACTCGCAACTTTTCCTTGAAAAGATTACCTCGAAGTTAATTTATTAGGCTTGTAAAAAGATAAATTCAAGTAGAACTTGTATATGTATTATATTTGTGAATAAACACAACATAAAACTCTTACATAAGAAAGAAGATTTACTCATAGATGAGTATATTTACATAATATATAACTTCACGCCTCTAATCCCAATATGTGAGTGAGTTTATTTTATGTACTTATGTAGAATTGCCATGACGCTCTTCGGGAGTCTATATCCCCATTTAAACGCGGTAAGAACCCGTTATTATGTGTTTTAATTATGACGCTCTTGTCGGTGTAGCATTTTCCATGCTACTTTTTTAAGGTAAAATAGGGCAGTTGTTTCCCTCTTGCCTTCCGCCCCGCAGTCCTCTGGGTACTGGGTCGTAGATACATTTTATAATGAAGTTAGAAAATAGATGGCGAATGCAGCTAACTTATTACGTTGGTCACCAGAAAGCTCGGTGAGTTGTGGGTATTTGGTTCTTCTTGCGATGTACCTCTGACTAGCCCAATAGTCCTGAACATATGTATTTTATGATGAACCAGATCGTGAGTATATAGCCAGTAACATAACATATCACCACGCCTTCATCCTCTTGGGGTAAGGCAGGGTGTTAACCTAATATACATCTACTCCTCGACAGCAATTCCTTCTTCTCACGTGCGTGGGTTTTAAGAATAATGATCGACATCATCTAAGGTATGATTCGTTGATTTTTGTGCAAAGCGAGTCATTTTAAAAAGACATTTGGACCAAACTTTGCTGTTCCAAGACGAATATGAAACCAACTTCAACTTAGACCAAGCACTAAAACTATCGTTTATTGGAGAATTACATCAGAGACCCCAGGGATTATATTGGCTTGCACTAGGCTCTTCAGCTCTGTAGACTCTGCACCAACGCATAACGTTGCGACGACCTAAACGACTCCAGCGGAACCATAATGCTGCTTATTGCCTTTGAAGTACGTTTATATTGTGAAGTATGAAATAACTTTCAGGAAATAGACTTTCGAGCAATAAAATAAAATGCTATTCTGGTGGTTTGTTGGTGCTCAGGTATATTGTGGTAAAGGCTTGCATAGTCAATAGTGTTATCCGAATCAAATTTAGCAAGTCCAAGTACCAAGTATCGGTGCAATGAACAAGTATTATTTTAATGTTTATTTTTGATTTTGGAACTCCATAGTCTCTGGTTACCCCGGCTGAAAATTACTGAGTTTATGTATGTATGAGTTCTAGTTTTTGGAAAGACGAAAAAAATACACTACAGCAAAATACATACGGTTGTGTGACGTACTATTTAAACCCATATCGATTAAAACTATCATTTCATTTTATTTTTAGAACGTAGGTAATTAAGTATAGGTATTGTTCACGACATACAATTTTATAATCTGTGCAAACTATATACTCTGTACATTCGTACCATTCATTCTTCCCTTCCAAATAAAGACGCGAACGGAGCTGCAAGTAATTTCAGTTTTTTATTTAATTTCACCGAGAAACTAAGTGCTTCCCTGTTCATGGTCCTTCTTCGCCGACATAAAAGTGTTTGAAACATTTTAAGAAGAAAATCACAGTGGATCCTTCATTATAGTGAAGTTAAAACATACTAACTACAACAGTGAGCAGTTTTGGATCGCCATTTTACTGTGGCTTATTGCAAAGCGAACATTCGTTGATTCGCTCACTCAAGGTCACGCGGTCCAGTGTACGCCACGATTTCGGTTCCGTTCCGGTCATTCGTTCCGTTCGTTCCCTTCACACGAAAAAACGACGCAATTTATCGCCATTTTGTTCATTCATTTGTCTATTGCAGTGTAAAACAATTTTATTAATATTTTGTGTGAACAAGCGAGCTTACAACAATGGATAATACAAACGAACAGTTATTGAAGCGTCGTTCTGTCCTGAAGGGATGCCTTACAAGGTTGGACAACGGTTTGACACCAGAATTTCTACAAACTGCGTCAGCGCAAATGTTGAAATTAAAAGAAGAACGCGCACAAGAAATTTTTCATGAATATATGGAATTGCTGTCACAAATCGAGGACGATGACGATGATGATCCCACGAAGATGGAAGATAGATACTTCCACTGCATGGACGTGCTCCGAGTAAAACAACAACAGTTGTCCACGCTGTCAAAAAGTGACTCCTCTAATCGCGGCATAAGTGCTCCAGTGAAGTTACCAAATATTAACATACCCGATTTCAATGGTAATTATTTGGAATACAAACAATTCATCGAACTATTTACTGCATTGGTAGATAAAAATGAAACTATACTAGATATTCAAAAATTCATGTATTTGCGTAGCTTTCTGAAAGGCGAAGCCTATGATTTAATAAAAAATATACCTGTCCAAGGGTCCAGCTACGCTGAAGCCCTCACATTGTTAAAGGATAGATATGACAATTCACATAAAATTGTACATGAACATATTTCTAAGATTTTAGATATAAGTCCAATAGGTAAATCAAATGTAACTTCATTGAGGAATTTCATATCAGAGGCAAAACAGCATGTTGCAGCGCTCAAAAACTTAAAGGAGCCAGTAGATCACTGGGATAGTATATTGGTGTGCATTTTAACACGAAAGCTTGACCAATTTACAAGCAGGGCATATTGTTTAGATAGAGATGTGTCTATTAAACCCACCTTTTCAGATTTTATAATGTACCTGGAAGCCAGAGCACTCGCATTCGAGAACTCTGACAATGGCAGAGCATCAACAAGTGGTTTTCCAACTGCACCTCCAAGAAGGAGCCAAGGTGAATTTAAAGTAGCTAATGTAGCCTCCAAGGAAGAGAAACAATGCCTCTTCTGCAGTAAGTATGATCACAAGCTTTTCAGTTGCCCTAAGTTTCTTTTGGCCAATCCTACACAGCGGAATGCATTTGTGAATAGCAAAAAGCTTTGCAAGGTTTGTTTGAATGGTCACCATGGCAAATGCAGATTCTATTTTAAGTGTGCACATTGTAAACAAAGCCATAACACGCTTCTGCACACTAACACCGCATCTCAGCCTGTGGCCCATGTGTCTGTGGATTCGCCGCCGCAGTCCATCGATCTGAAAGAAAATGTGTCATTATTATCAGGTTTAAATAACAACAAGCATGTATTGCTTCCCACAGCTAAAGTAAAGGTACTTACCAATGATGGCAGGGAGCTTACTGTCAAGGCCCTACTTGATTCAGGGAGTCAATCATCCTTCATAACATCAAACCTGGCCAAAACATTAGGCAAAACGCTTTCCATGGGAACAATAAACATAAAGGGCATAGCGAACACAGTACAGAACATAAATAATTCTGTACAGCTTGATGTTTTCTCACTGGCTTTTCCTTATAAGGCTCATGTCAACTGCCTTGTGGTGGACAAAATTACCACTAAGTTGCCACAAAATACGTTTAACATCTCTGACGTCGATATTCCAGCACATATTACACTTGCTGACGACACTTTCAACCAAACAAGTGACATTGAAATTTTATTGGATGCTGGTGTCTTTTTTCAGTCGTTGCTGCCCCAGCCTGAAGAGCAGCACAAGTCCAGTGATCCTGCACAGCCGCGCCTAGTTGCGACAACCTTCGGCTATGTAGTTGCAGGCAACATCCCAGAGCAACCTCGCCAGAATACTGCTGTCTCCCTATTTTGTCAAAATTGTGAGTCCGATATTAGCAGCACAATTAATAAGTTTTGGCAATCAGAGGCTGTCCCGGAAATATTCACTGAACATACGTCTGAACAAGCATATTGTGAACAGTATTTTAAAGACACTGTAAAGCTAATAAATAACAAGTTTGAAGTCTCAATGCCCCTCAAAATCCCCATATATGACATAAATAATACACTGGGCGATTCACTAGGCTTAGCATTGCGAAGATTTCTCAATTTGGAGAAAAGACTTCAAAAAGATCGCTCTCTATTTGATGAATATCAGAAATTCATCCATGAATATATTGACCTCGGTCATGCAAGTTATGTAGATATCACAAGTTATGATCTATCACGAGATGCGGTGTATTTTATGCCTCATCACCCCGTCATTCGGGAGAACGCTGTCAGCACACGCCTGCGTACAGTATTTGATGGATCCATGAAGACTTCAAACAAAATTTCATTAAATGATTTAATGTTAAATGGTCCTGTAGTCCAAAACGACTTGTTCGACATATTAGTGTTGTTCAGACTTAACAGGTATTTTTTCACATGTGACATCAGACGTATGTTCAGAAATATATCCATAGAGAAAAGCCAACGATCATTACAAAATATTCTATGGCGAGACAATGATAAAGATCCAATTAAATGTCTGCAATTAAATACTGTCACATACGGGTTAAAAAACTCGTCATTCCTAGCCACAAGATGCTTGAATGAGCTAGCAGAAAGATATAAAAATGACTATCAATTAGCATGTCCAGTAATATTATCATCAACCTATGTTGATGACATTTTATATAGTCACAACAATCTCAACACAATAATTCAAACTAAAAATCAACTTGTTGAATTGTTAAGTAAAGGGAGCTTCACTCTACACAAGTGGTCAGCTAATGATGCCAAAATTATAGAAAATATTCCTATAGAGCAGCGGTATTCTGGGGAGATTACTCTTCAAAAGGACATCAAAACGTTGGGTTTAAATTTTAATGAAAATTCAGACTCATTTACATTCTCTCCATTGCCCAAACAATCTGTGAAAACTAAAAGACAAATCTTAAGTTTCATAAGTCAGTTTTATGACCCATTAGGATTAATTGGACCAATTTTTGTCAAGGCTAAACAAATAATGCAAAGTCTTTGGAAGTCCAATACGGATTGGGATTCTGTTCCTCCAGCTGATATACAGAAGGAATGGCAAGCCTTTTATGATGAGTTATCAAGTATGCCTAAAATCTCAATCAAGAGAAATACATGTTTGTATGATAATAAAAAAATGCAATTAATTGGTTTTGCAGATGCATCTAACGTCGCATACGGCTGCGCAGTCTACATGAGAACAGTGAATAGCAATGATGAAGTGAGCATGTCCCTGTTATGCTCCAAGTCGCGCATTAACCCCGCGAACAGTACATTAACCATACCTCGACTGGAGCTCAACGCAGCTCTGCTCTTGGCTAAATTAATGTCTCGAGTCTACAAAAATATCAAACAACATCAAACAGTTCATAACGTACATCTGTTCACTGACTCTCAGGTAGTACTCGCGTGGTTAAACACCGATGCCATCAAATTAAATGCATATGTAGCTAATCGAGTTAAATTTATAAATGAGCTCACAGAAAACTTTACATGGGGTTATGTAACTACAGAAAGTAATCCAGCAGATTGTTTGAGCCGTGGAGTCAATCCCTGCAACTTACAAAACCATCACCTATGGTGGTCAGGGCCAACAGAGATGTCTAACTCTAATTATAATTTTACAGATTATAGTTATGATGTGCCTAGAATTTTGCCTGAAACAAAAGCTGTACCGTCGCAACAAGACGTAGTATGTGCATTGACACATAGTACTCAGGAATCATTTTTTGATACTTTTATCAACAAATTCTCTACTCTTAACAAAGCAGTAAGAGTACTTGCTTATGTCAAAAGGTTCTGTAGTAATATTCGACCTAACTCAGTCAAAGTCCAAGAAAATTTCATCACTCATTCAGAATATAATACTTCATTAAATTTATTAATTAAAAATGAACAACAAAAGTACTTTTTTACTGAAATTTCTCACTTGCAAAACAATAAACAATTAGTGAAATCTAATTTAATGAGTCTTAATCCTTTTATTGATAAGGAAGGCCTCCTAAGAGTGGGTGGGCGACTGCAACATGCTGAGTTGTCATATGCACAAAAACATCAATTAATTTTACCTAAGGAATCCATATTAACACGCTTAATTATTGAATTTGAACATGTAAAATTGTTGCATGCAAGTCAAAAGCTCATAATGTATAATTTGAATCAGCGTTACTGGATTGTAAACGGCTTACGTTTAATCAAACATATAATTCACAAATGTACTGTATGTTTCCGTTTCAGGGCTACTACAGCCAAACAATTGATGGGGTCACTACCTGCAGATCGTGTAAATGTCAGCCGACCATTTGCAAAAGTGGGAATGGATTTCGCTGGGCCGATTATGATAAAGCAATCGCGCGCTAGAGGTGTCCTAACTACTAAAGGGTACATAGCTGTATATGTATGCTTTACAACTAAAGCTATACATTTAGAGCTTGTAAGTGATCTTACAACAGACACCTTTTTAGCTAGCTTCAAACGTTTTGTGTCGCGAAGAAATGTCCCTAGCGAGGTCTACTGTGATAATGCTGGCACTTACAGGTCTGCAAGTACCCAATTAACTGAATTGTATAATTTAAATAATTCAAAATGTCATCAGGCTCAAGTGCAGAGTACAGCGGCTCAAATGGGGATCAACTTCCATTTTATTCCTGCATATTCACCGGTGTTCGGCGGTTTATGGGAATCTGCCGTCAAAAGTGTAAAATACCATCTTAAGAGACTACTTGGTAGTCACACATTCACATATGAGCAGCTGTACACTGTCCTGGTGCAAATTGAGGGAGTCTTAAACTCCAGACCACTCATGCCTATGTCTTCTGATGTAAATGACACGTCATATCTTACTCCTGGGCATTTTCTTACGGGAGCCTCAATGTCCTCTCTCCCGGAACGAGATATCAGTAATGTACCAGAAAATAGACTCAAATTTTGGTCAAAATGTACTGCTTTAAAGCAGCAATTTTGGAAACAATGGTCAAAACAATACTTAAATGTTTTACAAAACAGACCCAAGTGGAAAACTAGTTATCCTGATGTAAGTATAGGTGACCTTGTTATTCTAAAAGAATTAGATCAACCTCCAATGACTTGGCCAATGGCACGAGTAACAAACATATTTCCTGGTGCAGATGGCAAAGTAAGAGCCTTAGAAGTTATAAAAGCCAATGGCAGAAGTCATAGGACGTCGGTCACAAAAATATGTTTATTACCCATACAATAAATTCCTTGTATTAGTTTATACTTTGTTTAAACTATGTCTCAACATAGACATGTTAGTAGGTTAAGCCTATGTTCTTCCTACTCGACACATTGTTTTCGTAGGCCTAGATGCTTCTCAGAATGTGCTGATTCACTTCTGAGAGGATGCCAAGAAACACTTAGATATTAAGATTAAATTATAAGTTATATTATAAGTCCTGTCATGTTAAAGAAGTTTATTTCTTTGTTTATGCTAAATATAGCATACAATATTTCATTTTCTCTTATAAGGCCAATTCTTAAGTACAAATTATAATAATTGTAATTTTATGGCTAAAAATGTATAAAAAGTACCTATTATTAATTCTCTCTTAGACAATACATGTCTAAATGTATGTCATATTGTTTAATACTAAGCAGCTTCACTCACATATTAATTACATAACTACTCAAAAAGAGTCAAAATATTTATCTTAATTTTGTAAAAAATAAATAGTCTAAAAATAAGATAGGTGTATCAAAAAGAAACCAAATTCTTAAAAAATAATGTTTTTATTAACAAACTTAATATTAAAATATATAGTACCATATACATTAGAATAAATAACAAACAGTAGTAAAAGTTAAAAATAATAAAATGTAAAATTTAATTTATAATTTACTTCAACATTTAACATTGTATATTGTAACAAGTTAATAAGTAACAAATATTTAATTCATACTTACCATACTTACCTATTTCCTTTGTAATATCTGTAACTGTAATATCTGTGCTTTTCAACAGCTAACAAAACAAAATAACAATTGTAAAAAAGAACATAAGAAAAACATATAAGTATAAGGTGTGTACATAACTACCATCATGATCAATCCTTTTCAAACACTTTACCAGCATTATTTACCTTAATTATATACAGTCCATTTAATATCTTTGTTTCTTCGTTGTTGGGAGTTATGTTCACGACATACAATTTTATAATCTGTGCAAACTATATACTCTGTACATTCGTACCATTCATTCTTCCCTTCCAAATAAAGACGCGAACGGAGCTGCAAGTAATTTCAGTTTTTTATTTAATTTCACCGAGAAACTAAGTGCTTCCCTGTTCAGGTATAGGCAGTTATATTGGTAGGAACTATTTCAATGAGTACTTTGCGCTTACAGGGAGAAGTGTATTATCTAGTATAAAATAAAAACAGCGTTATAGTCTAGACATTTGCTGAGTTTCCAACTAGTCAAATCAGTTATTTTTTACTAAGTACATAACTTTTTACTACATACTATGGAATTTGTGTGAAAAAGCAACCTAAGTTACTTAAGTAGAAAAAATAAAGCGTTTTTTGTCACCTTTAGATCTTTTTTAATTTTTTATGTAATTTTTAATGATAGAAATATGACGCATGACGCGCATGAAATCGTGGGCAGACAGTTAGACCTATGTACTTACCTATACAAGGTATTAGTGACATCGTAACAAAAACTTTTGAGGGATAATTCAGACCATGATTCTGAGTTGATATTAAGTAGAATTTTCCGTCGCAAAAGTATGGAACAGAAAATAATTTAAAAAAATACAAAAAAAAAGAATGTATTTTGAGACGAAAAATTCTACTTGATATGAACTCAGAATCATGAGGGGGGTGATTCAGAAATCATCCCCCTAAGTATTCGTTACGATGTCACTAATAACCTGTGGTGTGGTAGGAAAGGAACTATTTCAATTAATACTTTGCGCTCTCAAGTATCTATTATAAAACTGCTTCAGGCTCTACAATGCAGAACATTTGAAAGACTTAACGACTCTAGCAAGGATACAATGAACTGCGTTTTCCTACTCTGGTTCATTCTAGTTGGCATCCATTGTGAAGTAATAGCTTCACGGAAGAGAATTTATCAATTTAGGGAGACTATCATAATGGCTTTAAACAAATTGTACTGTCCGTACTAGGTGAATTCTTTTATTTGAAAGTAAAAAAATAACATTTAAGCAGTGACATTGAAGATAAATGACGTAATACATAGTGATGACACTTCACTTCACTTCACTTACTTAGGTACTTACACTGAAAAACTTACTTACTTACATCAGTAAGTAGTAACCGGGACCAACGGCTTAACGTGCCTTCCGAAGCACGGATCACCTTACTTTCGGACAATCAGGTAATCAGCCTGTAATGTCCTAACCAAACTAGGGACCATAAAGTATTTTTTTATGATATGTCCCCACCAGGAATCGAACCGAGGACCTCCGGATCATGAGCCCAACGCTCAACCACTGGACCACGGAGGTCGTTGTATCCTGAACCTTTATTACCTGACGTAATAAATAGTGATGACACTTCAAAGGGAAGAAAAAGGAAATATGTATTTTTATATCTATTTGCAGGAGTACTAGTAAAAGAGAGTGGGATGGAACCGGCGACAACGGTTGTCATACAAAATGCGTTTTATGGCCTTTGCATCCTCTTTCTTCCATTCCGTGGCCACAATAATAGTTGTAGAACTTTATTAAAAAAAAGCTAAAATACCTAGTAGTTAACGGTTTCCTTAACTACACCACAACGATTGAAAAATCATTTTATACGTTGCTGGAGTTTTTTAACGAATATTTTAAATATTGTATAAATGTTCTTTTTTTGGGGTTTAAGAAGAACTTTATTTTCCTCATAAAGAATTACATTCGCTTACATGAGAAAAAAAAACACAAAATAATATAGAAATGTGGGATGGGGCATGAAGAAAACGATTACTATTTCTAATAAACTTTGTTTATTTTGCAACGTTGTATGAGTTTGTACTTTTCCGTTATTCAAAAACCACCGTTCGCCATTTCTCTGTCCTTCTGCAATCTTCTTCTCTCTCGCTCACTCGTCGCTCTCTCTTTCACACACTTTGCGTTACGTTTCATGCAGCCTACTATTCCTACAGAAATATAAAAAATAAGATAGTAGTGGGTTGAGATAAAGTGAGCGCACAAATGTTGGGTAGGTATGAATGAATAGGTACTAAAAGTTGGCAACCAACTATTCTTTGTTGTTGGTTCCTCGGAGCTATGTTTTTTTTTTTTCAACTTAATCTTTATTCTTTCTATTTTAATTGTGTATAATTTTAAGTTGTTGTTGTAGTGCCCTTGAGGATCTCGGTGGCGCAGCGGTAAACACGCTCGGTCTGCGATTGTTGAAGTTAGCATTCGCAAAGGCCGGTCATAGGATGGGTGACCACAAAAAAAAAGTTTTCATCTCGAACTCCTCCGTGCTTCGGAAGGCACGTTAAGACGTTGGTCCCGGCTGCATTAGCAGTCGTTAATAACCATCAATCCGCACTGGGCTCGCGTGATGGTTTAAGGCCCGATCTCCCTATCCATCTATAGGGAAGGCCCGTGCCCCAGAAGTGGGGACGTTAATGGGCTGATGAATGATGATGATGATGTAGTGCCCTTAAAGGATTCCTGTTTGTACTTTGCTCTACTTTTAAGACCTTTATAAAAAACATCAGGAATGATGAAATCTTATCTTACCAACGATACATCCATACTTACGCAGCGTTTTACTGTCAACATAACGTCCCACTAGCAATATTAGAGGAACCTTAATATGGCGCCTTATTGCAAGCCTCGTGTAATATGCAGACTAATAAACCAGATGATTAGGTACCGAGAAAATTAACTCGGAACATGAGATTAGTTTGCTCATGACATAAATCTTTGGGATTATTACTTTGATAAGGTATACTAAATGATTTAATAAGGTGTTTAATAAGAGATTCAGGCGTGTTGGCATATTATGTTGTTATGTTATATTGTTGATGAGCTGATTAGCGCACAGACTTCGATCAAAAAAAAAGCTTCGTGTTCACACGTTTATTTATTTATTTAATGGAGCGCTTACAGATATGCACAGTCATGAGGACTATAATGTACTCACTTCAGAACCCTGTCGCTTACGGCTTACGCCTTAAATTGACAAAAAAGTCAATGTGACATGGTTTAAGAGTGTATACAAATTAGTACTCGTGACTGCACATTATAACATTTAGTTAAGACATAATTAAATAAAAGTAAGTTTCTGCTGTAAGTGTCTAGTTTCGCAAACGAAGGCACGATTTAATTATAATATTTCCTCTTAAAGGAACCACTTATGTTTTTCACTGCATAACAACTACTTTTATTGAGACATCTTAGAAGTTTAGAAAGGTTATTTAACTTGTATAACGTTTATTAATACTTACATTAGAATAAAATCGATAAAAAAAAAACAGATAAATATTATGTTAATTATTTAAAGCGTGATTTTTCCGTAGATAGTTTTTAGTTTTAATAATAATGATTGCTTCTTGAAATCATTTTGTAAACAGAAAGGCTTTAACTAAGTACAAGTATAGAATCAGGAGTAATACTACTTATAGAACGGTAACTCTCCGCTGCTCAACAACAGCTAGGTTTACCTTACCCCATCATCATCATCATCAGCCCATTAACGTCCCCACAGCTGGGGCACGGGCCTTCCCTATGGATGGATAGGGAGATCGGGCCTTAAACCATCACGCGGGCCCAGTGCGGATTGGTGGATATTAACGACTGCTAATGCAGCCGGGACCAACGGCTTAACGTGCCTTCCAAAGCACGGAGGAGCTCGAGATGAATTATTTTTTTGTGGTCACCCATCCGAAACGGCCTCTGCGAAAGTTGCTTTACTTCAACAATCGCAGACCGAGCGCGTTTACCGCTGCGCCACCGAGCTCCTCACTACCTTACCCCACTCGGTCTTAATTTAGTCTTCAATCGTCTGGCGTTAGACGTCACACACACAGATGCGCGCGTACGATAACGTCAATGTGTAGTGTCTATGTAAAAGAAGGTGTTCTGTTGAAGTGTCTGGGGTGTGCTACAAGGGACTTCCTATAACAAGGATATCACTGTCGTTATAAATACTGAACATGTAGTGTACTTAACTCCGTGGAAGCCGTGATATGGTTATAAAGTGAGTCTTCTTCAGTCAAGATGTAGTTTAAATTCATGCGAAGTCCTCATACGACTCGTTTTGAACAAGAACTCGATTTCACAGCCCAGCGACTTTGTATATATTTTGCAATAGCAACTTGATATTTTACACTACTTTCTTCAGTGTTGCTTATTATGAAGAAGATATTTGAATGAAGAATTTTGTTACTTGAATTTACATAGAACACAAGATATCTTGTAAGAATATCACCTATAAATAGCCTTCTACGCCTTCATTCATAGTTTAATAGATGCACTAGTTCAGAGTTGATGTAACTTTACAAGATTATATCCCAATTGGGGTAGTCAGAATACATTCATCGCAAGATGAACTAAGTAGCCACACCTCATCGGGCTTTCTGTTAGACCAACGTGATAGGTTTTGTGCCGTATCGCGGTCTATAATGGTCGAGCCAACTGTGTTAGTAAAAACTGCACTTATAACTCAACAAGCTAGAATAGGTATTTGATAATAAAATCAACACTTGTTGCAATTTTTTTATAAATAAAAAAAATAAAAGAAATGCTTAATACAACAGAATAGACTTCAGAAATACTTTGGGCGTTTCTCCACACTGCCTTAATGAAAATTTGTGGTAAAAATTTAATGAAATTTTTAAGCAAAATTCTTACTTCGCTTGAATAGTTAAATTTTTTCCGACGAATATTAAATCTTTTCAGTCGGTCATCTGGCTTCCACAATGTCGCGTAGGGAAGCCAGATAAATTCAGATGAAAGTATTATATTACACTACCTTTGACACGTGGGTTTATTTGGCTCTTAAAAAGATGGTTTGGCTTTTGTATTCAGATAGTCAAGATTAACATTATTTCTTACAATAAATTACAATTATTTCTAGGCCAAATCATCGTCTTGCAACTCATCATCATCAGCCGTACGACGCCCACTGTTGGGCATAGGCCTCCCCCAAGGATCTCCACGACGATCGGTCCTGCAACATTAATTACAAGATTATATCCCACGTATTCGATTTTACGTCTTGCAACTAATATAATATTATAATTTCTCGCCATCCAACGGGGCAACGCTGCGAGCGTGATGGGCACATTCGGTCGAGAGGTGATAAAAGGGAGTATTTTTAATTGAGCTTTTTGATTGAGTACTGTATATAAATTGAAAACTTTTTGTAAAGGTAAAAATGTAAAAAATAAAATTAAGTAAGTAAGTAAGTAAACAAACTTATCATTATGTATATGTTTATATATATAAACATATAAATATATATACGTATATTAAAAACTTAAAAATATATTTTTTAAATGCATGTATATATGTTTTATATAGGTACGGTCACGAGCATTAATATGTATACACTTTGGTACCATGTCACATTAACTTTTGACAAATTGAACTGTTAGTCTCACTAAATGTCAAATATGTTAGTGCGACAGAGTCCTAAAGTGGGTACATTATATTGCTCATGACTGTACATGATTATTAATAAATGCAATGTAATGGCAGAAGCTTTATATAAAAATAATTGTTTCTTGATATTCTGATCACATTCTGTAGGTATATAATTATGTTGCTACCTATATTGTTTCTTTTTATTTTGATCAGAATAATAATTGTCATCATTTATAGCCAAAATCTAAAATTAATGATGCATTATGTCAATGAAATTAGACGGTTAAACAAAAGAAAATCTGTACAGCGCCATCTATTGTTTTTAAGCAACGTACTCTGGAAAGTCCCTCACTCTAAAAGAATAAATCTATTAAATTGCGCTATATTTCGCTGCGTTATATTCGGGAAGATGACGAACCATTTAATTTTAATTAACTACGGTAGAACTAACTTCGTACTGCCCTGTAAAGTTTGCGCTATAAACCGTTACTGCAATTTATACGGGAACTACTCAAACTACTACGGAAATTGCCATTTGTGATAAATTGAGGTACTTGCGGATATTATAGCCACTTGAGACAAGACTGTTAAGTATATGTCGCGTCTGTGTGTTTCAATATGTAGTACAATACAAATACAAAACAAAAAGTCTTTATTGCACTTCAAATAAATATTAAAAATAAACAATTATAATCAGTTAGATAGTACAACAGGCGGTCTTATTGCTAAGGTAGCAATCCCTTCCAGGCAACCTTGAGGTATAGGAAATGAATTTAATAAAAGCCATGTACCTACCTAGTTACCTAGTTAGTCTTCATGTATTTTTTTTTGGTGCAATCATCATCATCATCCAAGCCGTGTCCAGCGACGGCGACTCCTAAATGTCTATCCCAGGTCGATGTTATGATAGGTTGGTGCAATAAAGTATATTTGTATACATACATACATAAACTCACGCCTATTTCCCACCGGGGTAAGCAGAGACTATAGAATTCCATTTGCTTCGATCCTGACACACAGTATATTTGTATACAATAAATAATATAAGTATACCTACATAAACTATATTAAGAGCAATTTAAAGAAGATAATAAATAATGATTATAATAATATTATATAAATATTACAATATACTCTACTTATTTTTCCTTTCCTTCACAACGGCCAACAGTAATTTTGGTTATATAAGGTAAAATTATTTTTTATGTTCTTTGATAAAAAGGTGTACGATTTGCTTCATCAAGAAGGATTTATCATTTTAGAGAATCGCATAGTAGCTCGCGCTATCGTTTCGTTCTGTTTCTCTTTTGTTTTGTATTTTCTGTGAGTGATATTATAAGTAAACTTCAACAACGATAATAATTTAACATTATTCATACCCCTGACACTGTAATAAACACACTCTATTTTAATAGACTGCTGGACTGTACATTAGACAAAGCAGGCAAACAGTGGCCATACATCACTGCTCTAAGCACAAATCTCGACGCAGACAAAAGACCGAAAGCCTCCACAAGGCTATTGTGCTAGACTTTTCGCTTTGAGATGATATAAGGGTCAAGATATTCGTAATAATATACGGAAGAATATCTGAAATTGAGAAGAAATATTCTCATTCACTAAATAAAATAGATTCGCGTTTGTATATTGTACTTTATGTATTACACAGCTACGAATCATTAAAATTGTAAACAGTTACGAGTAACAAAAAACCCAGCTACAGAAACTTCAGTTGACTTTTAGACCACTGTGTTTATGTTTGTAATATTTAAGAAATAATTCTAAATATTACAAAATATAATAATACTTATATATACAGGGTGTTAGTGACATCGTAACGAAAACTTTGAGGGATGATTCAGACCATGATTCTGAGTCGATATCAAGTGGATTTTTTCGTCGCAAAAATCATGTATTTTTTTTAGTTTTTTTAAATTATTTTCAATTCTATCCTTTTGCGATGGAAATTTCCACTTGATATTAACTCAGAATAATCAGCTGAATCATCCCTCTCTGTATTCGTTACGATGTCACTTACACCCCATACAAGTACATACAGTAGCCATACAAGTAGGTATGGGTGTTAGTAACACCGTAACGAATATTGAGGGGGATGATTCAGACCATGATTCTGAGTTGATATCAAGTGGAATTTCCTGTCAAAAAATTCATGATTTTTTTTGTTTTTTTTTTTTAATTATTTTCCTATCCATACTTTTGCGACGGAAAATTCCACTTGTTATCAACTCAGAATCATGGTCTGAATCATCCCTCAAAGTTTTCGTTACGATGTCACTAACACCCTGTATATATTATAATATTTATATTATATAAAACTTTATATAAAACTGCGCCGTATATTCAGTAGCAGAGCGATCACTATGCCAACTCTAAGTAAATGTTGGTACGGTACAGTCAAACCAGATCATTTATATCCGTCAGCCGGGTCATAACTCATAGCTATTTGTGTGATCAAACCAGATTAATTAAACTTCATGATTTGCATCCGACCCAAACCCTCATCTTCAGGTTTCTATGCCGTTTACCTCTGTATAAGTCATATTAATTTTGGGGGTAATATTGAGGTAAGTTGGTATTCTTATAGAAAAAAAGAGAATGAATATATAGAAGAAGAGTTCGTATTTAAGTAAATGTATTTATGTCATCATCATCAGCCCATTAACGTCCCCACTGCTGGGGCACGGGCCTTCCTTATGGATTGATAGGGAGATCGGCCCTTAAACCATCACGCACTGGGCAGTGCGGATTGATGGTTATTAACGACTGCTAATGCAGCCGGGACCAACGGCTTAACGTGCCTTCCGAAGCTCGGAGGAGCTCGAGATGAAAACTTTTTTTTTGTGGTTACCCATCCTATGACCGGCCTTTGCGAAAGTTGCTTAACTTCAACAATCGCAGTACGAGCGCGGTTACCGCTGCGCCACCGAGCTCCTCCCTATATATATTTATGTCACTATAGCCTTATTTTTTATTACATTAAGTACATAATAAGCTGACAACTATTACTATATTTATATATTTATTTATATTGGGTAGTAGAAAAAATATTTGACAGCGAAATGGGTGGCCCTGGTATATGTTTTATTTTGTTTATGTTACGTAATAAATTCTTAAAGCAAAAGATGAAAATAATGTGTAGTGCAGAATTAAATCAAATTATTTCTTCGACGTTTTTATCAACGGTAAACTTTTTTTCATCTTCTGCTAGAATCAGAATTATCTTTTGTGTCGTGAAACGAATCTTCTTTTGACACCACAACTTGCTTTATCTATCTTGGACTGCCTTGAAGTCCAAAGTTATCATGAAATGTTTCATACAATAATACTTTCATGACAAATGTATGAAATTTTACACAAAGGTAAAAGGTACATTCAACAACACACGACAAGGAAACAGAAAATGCTGTGGGCGATCTATTTATAAAAATACGTATTAAAAAAATATTTACCTTGCTAAAATACCCGTAAACAGATCTTTCATTATCACAATAAATTCTCAGTGACTTTGCATCACAGGAATTTAATTAACATAATAAAATAATTCGGTTGACCTTCCATAGTTTATTTGTTCCTAAATGTTACATCCAAAAATATTTTTAGCTCCTTCAAATTTATAGCGTTAAGGGATTTTGTGAAAGGCCAATTTAAGGCTGGAGGTACTGGAGCAATCGTGACTAGGAATTTAATAAGGTCTCGGGAAATACTAGAAACACTACTTACTTAAAAATTAAGGTTATACATTGTTTTAATTTTACGCGGTCATTATCATAATTAAAGCACATAATATAATATCGGGAGTCTCATATCCCCATTTAAACGCGGTAAGAACCCGTTATTATGTGCTTTAATTAAGTTTATGGTAATATGATAGTTTCCAAACATTAAAATCAGTTACTTTTTCTTACTATAAGTACGTCGAAAGACCAAATTACATTCACATTGTGACTTCATAGAATTATTATTTACGTTTTTCTTGATTAAAATATATAAAAAAGACAATGTTTTCCATCAGTTTTAGATCTGTTTTTATTTAGTAAGTAATCAAATTTTCATAATTTATTTTTGATACTACATCATCATCATCAGCCCATTAACGTCCCCACTGTTGGGCCCGTGCCCCATGGATGGATAGGGAAATCGCGTCTTAAACCATCACGCGGGCCCAGTGCGGATTGATGGTTATTAACGACTGCTAATGCAGCCGGGACCAACTTAAACCTTCCGAAGCACGGAAGTGGTCACCCATCCTATGACCGGCCTTTGCGAAAGTTACAAGTAAGATACTACCCAATTAATGAAATTCAATCTAAATTTTAATTCCTTTTTGGAGATCTAGAGAAAATAATGATTATGCAAATTACGTATTAAATCACACGACGCAATAAGAGAATGGAATGTTACTCATTAAGGGATCCCGGGGATGGATATTAATTACAGTGGCAACCCTACGTCGTTAGTCACTCGGATGTAGACAGGTTGATGTACTGCTTTATCAGATTGAGGTGATATACGGTGGCTTTTGCTCTTAAAAGATTCTTAAACAACACTGAAAGATTCCCTTAAACCACAACCTGGATACTCTATACAAAAATCTCGAGCTTACAGTGTGTGTGTGTGTGTGTGTGTGTGTGTGTGTGTGTGTGTGTGTGTGTACAGTGTGTGTATATGAGCGAGAGAGACGGCTCGCGCGCTCTCCCTTACTCTTTAACGGCTTACGCCTTAAATAGAATAAGGCTCCCAGCTCTAAGGTTGAGGGAATGGTATGAGGGGGTTATGTTGGTATCATTATTATGTTTATTGCACCAGCCCGTGCTCCAATGCATAATTTTCTCTAACCCTAAGGTTGCCTCGTAGAAATTGCTGTATAGCAATAAGGCCGCCTATTGTGCTTATGTTTTTATTCGTATGTTTGTGTCCTTTGTAGGTATGTTGTTGTGCAATATTGTATTATTGATTGATTGATTGATTGATTGAGGGAATGAGGTAAAACAAGCTTGCTCCAAGCTAATTAGTATTGGTGCAGGGCAGACGGTGTCTCTTATTTTTATTTATCTATTTACTTTCGGGACGGATGATTCATCATCATCACCAGCCCATTAACGTCCCCACTGCTGGGGCACGGGCCTTCCCTATGGATGGACAGGGAGATCGGGCCTTAAACCACCACGCGGGCCCAGTGCGGATTGGTGGTTATTAACGACTGCTAATGCCGGGACCAACGGCTTAACGTGCTTTCCGAAGCACGGAGGAGCTCGAGATGAAAACTGTATTTTTTGTGGTCACCCATCCTATGGCCGCAACAATCGAAGACCGAGCGCGTTTACCGCTGCGCCACCGAGCTCCTCCGTACTACGGTACGGATGATTAACAAATGTTAATTTAATGAATGAGTGAATAAACGCCAAACAACTAAACAAACTAAAGTAAACTTAAACTTCTTTCATCCTAAGGTTGTCTTTCATCCTATTGTGCTTATTTTTTTATTCGTATGTTTATGTCCTGTGTATAATATGTCGTTGTGCAATAAAGTATTATTGATTGATTGAATAAATGAATGAAATAGACATCTCGCTGATATGCAACCAATTTGACGTGTGCTGTCAACTTAATTCGGTCGGGTTATTGGCCAATGTAGATTTTTTTGGATAACATTGACGCGTGTTCCTTTTTATGCCTGTCGATTATCCGTCCCTTTCCTTTTTGCAGGATAAAGAGATGAACTTATAAAAACTTAGATTGTGTGTACTGGAATCAGCAATTTGAAATTGAATAAATTATTATGTGAGGAAATGGAAAATTGAAATTATTTTCGTTTGAGTCGTCTGGCAAGAAATCAGGTACCTACTTATTCATCGCATCGTCAATTTAAGAGCCACGCTCTTGTCGGTGCAGCGTTTTCCATGTAACTTTTAGGGAAAAATAGGGCAGTGGTTTCCCTCTTGCCTTCCGCCCCGCACCACCGCCTCTTGCGTCGCGCGGGACTGTAACCTGGAATCAGACAGAGGGCAGCAGTAACTGTTAGTACTATTCGGAGGACACTCCTGTCCTCCGAAGCCATACTAGGACTCCTCCTAGTATGGCTTTATAATAGACTACTCTGGGCGCCATCTCACTTGTGTCAGACAGAGTACCTACCTATTAGACAATAAAAAATAATTACAAATTACATCTCTAAATATTGGAACGGGAAATAAACGTAAATAAAGTTTGTACCACATAAACTACCTGTACAAATTAATTCATTGCGTTGCGCTCACGATCCGGAGGTCTCGGGTTCGATTTCCGGTGGGGACATATCACTAAAATTACTTTGTGGTCCCTAGTTTGGTCCGTATTACTGGCTGATCACCAGATTGTCCGAAAGTAAGATGATCCGTGCTTCGAAAGGCACGTTAAGCCGTTGGTCCCGGATACTACTTACTGATGTAAGTAAGTAGTCGTTACATGAGCCATATCAAGGGCCTTTGGCAGTTCAATAATAACCCTGACACCAGGTTTGATGAGGTTGGTACTCTACCTCACAACCCACACGATACAAGGAGAAAATTAATTCATTTTCACTAAAATATACCACGATATAATTGAATAAATAATCCGTCTAGTAAGCATATTAATTTAACAGTGTAATTAAGTAATTCGTGACATAACTCGTTATGACTGTTTGGGAAATATTAGAGCAGGCGTCATGTAAATATTATGGCGCCACGAAGTCAATGACAAAGTCAATTTGTTGAGGTGCTTATAATCATTATTATATATAGAGTGTTAGTGATATCATAACGATAACTTTGAGGGATGATTCAGGCCATGATTTTGAGTTGCATCAAATGGAATTTTCCGTCGCAAAAGTATGGAACAGTAGATAATAAAAAAACACTGAAATTTTCATGAATTTTCCGACTGGAAAATCCATTTGATATCAACTCAGAATCATGGTCTGAATGACCCCCTCAGTATTTGTTACGATGTCACTAATAACAACCTATCTACTGGTTTCATGTTCCTTGTTATGTACCTCGGCCCAGGACATCGTCTGAGAGGATAATATTTGAAAGAATTTATCGTCTCCATTGGGTTGATAGCGATAATGAGGAAAATCTTCGACCACGCCGGCGGGTTCTCGGTATCGGGGTTCATGAGCTAGTAACCTGTTACCATACATTTCCACATATTTATACATCTCAAACTTCATAGTAAGTGTGGCTGCAAATTGTCTTTTGGCGTTTCACAGTATTGCCTACCTCGATAGGGACAACACCTTTTCAAGTTAGACAGAGAGAGAAAGAGATATATAAGTACGTTTCTTTTGCAAAATCATTGTCAAGCTAACGTCTTTATTCGTAATTTCTAACTACTGTAACCAATTTAATTTCAATCTATGAATAAATTAAATATCTTATTCAAGGCGAGACTTAAATAAGTATAAGCGGAATAAACGTTTGAATGTTTTATAATGAACCCTACGCCATTAAGAAGTTTTAGAACAGTTGCTTCAGATTAAGATGTAATTACTTGTAAATCTTAAGAGAGATTAGTTTAAGTGTAATGGAAATTTTAGTACCTAAAGGTGAAATTTAGAGATATTTAGGCAATTACCCACAAATCCACCCAACTTTTAGATGTTAAATACGGTAAAAAAATGGTCAGTGGAATGGAATGAGAATTTCGAAATTTAAAATGATTGACGGTCAGAACGAAAGGCCAGTATGTGCAGAGTTTGTACTCTGCTACGGGTACTTAATAGAATAGGCTCTGATTTAGCTCGCGTCACCCGATTCCGACCCTGCCGGGCGTGGTCGACGATTTCCCTCAGTCAGCGCTTATCGCTATCGACCCACTAGGGTCGATTAATCTATCAAATATTTACGACGCCCTGAGCCGAGTTTCACGCCCAACAGGGCACCCTCAGACCTGTTATCATAAACGTTGTACCGGGTGAGAGCCTTCAGCGCTCCCCGTTTGTTGGGCCAAGTAGTTAAGCCATCTGCGGCAAACCTACACTAAGTCAAAAAAAAAAGCTTGCGTCACCACTTATTCTCGGATAAGATCATGTCAATTCAAACGCGAGATAGGTATTAATTTAAGAGCCACGCTCTTGTCAGTGTAGCATTCTCCATTCTTGTCTAACATAGGCCAATTCTTTCACTTCCTTATAAGACCCGACGTTCACCTTCTCTTTAATCTCTTCTTGATCTTCCCCTTCCTCTCTCTCCTTGTAGCTTCCCTTCTATGATGTTTTCATTAAATTTATTGTGTCTTATTAAGTATCCAATCATCTTACCTCTTCTGTCCTCAATAACTCTCAATATTTGCCTCTTTTCCCTTACTCTTATTAGCACTTCTCATTAGTAACCCTTTCTGTCCAACTTATTATTTCCATCCTCTTCCAACACAACATTTCAAAGGTCTCTCGAATCTGTCTCCCTCTGTCTTCCTGTGTCAGTGTCCAAGTTTCACATCCTGGAGATATGTTCCATACGAAAGTTGTTTCACATCCATAGAGGTCTACTCCATTCGAATGTTTTGATGCATCGTTTTCTGATTGCTTTGGCTATCTTAGCCTAGAATATGTAAGTACCCCTTGTTATGGAAGGTTTTAACATATGATCTAATAAAGTACGTCTTGAGTCATTTGTTATTAAAATAAATCAATAATAAAAATAATAATTTTCATAAAATAATAAATAATAATAATGATTTATTATTGTTTCTTTTTATTTGTTATAATTATTTGTTTGGCATATAAGTAAATGTAAATCATGTTTTTTCACCTGATGTAACAGAAAATATGCTACAGGTTTCCAGAGATAAGTATTTTGTTACATAAGTAGGTAAGTACACTATCTCTTCCGTCGTGAGAATTTCTCCAGGGGCAAATAAATTCTTCATATTAAACTCACGAGTCACCACATTTGTTATATTGTCGCCTGCGAACATTAAATACGCGAAAGCGAGATAAAAGTAGATGCGGAGGTTTATTCTAATATCAAGCTATAATAATAAATATATAATTTGAATTTGAATAATAATATTATTTAAGTAGCTGTATTTTTTTTGTAATGTACTTGTAAAAAGTAACTGTTTTGTTTATGGGGTAAACGACAACATTGAAAATACTCTTTTGTCTATGGATATTATTTTGTCATTAGACATGTCATGTATGCGTTCAAAAACTCTGTTTAATTTTGAATTGACGATGAAACTTTAGACTCCATGCAAATAAATAGAATAGAATAGAATTACTTTATTCCCAGAACAGTGAAGGTTATAAAAGTACTTATATAAATTAAAATTAATGAATTATGACTAGTAGCCTCCTCCGGCCTTCGTGGTCCAGTGGTTGAGCGTTGGGCTCACCATGCGGATGTCCTGGATTCGAATCCCGGTGGGGACATATCACAAAAATCACTTTGTGATCCCTAGTTTGGTTAGGACATTACAGGCCGATCAACTGATTGTCCAAAAGCAAGACGATGCTTTTGGACAAGCAAGACGAAGCGTTGACAACGCTTCATCGTGAACGGTTTTATACACCGCCATAATGTTTGAATTCTCCGCGCGGCGGTTTTATAAATGCAAATTTAGAACGCGGTGCTCTAACGACTGAAATGTGAACGCTTTGATTAAATAAATAACTAGAATTTAAATTAGTCGCAAATTAACTTTCTCGTAATGAGGTCGCGAGAATTCGCTAGTTAAAAAAGAGCGCTTCTGTGAAATCGTTGTTTTTTTAATTAATACGGTTTTCTTAGTAGTCTAAATCTGTTGAGCTTTATAACGGATCCTTAAATAACTAATTTATTTATAAAAATTAAAAAACAATGCTAAGTAATTAAAACGACGATGTTTCACGCGATAAGTCGAAAGGGTAAGGGCGCAATGCGACTACAAGTTACTGTGTCAAATCCTCCTTACTTTTCAAAGCGAAACATAATTATGTCGCCACAGTGATTTAATGTTACGTAAGTGACACGCGCTGAACGGAAATAAGACAGATAAGGTTTATTCACAGCATTATGTTCATGTCATTCATTCAAAAGACCCAAATGGATACAGAACGCCGGCAGCACTGTAATAAGGACCTTTGAAAGCTCTCGGACCCTATTAATATATTTGTTAATGACGGTCCCTATGTTCAGGGCAATAGTGATGTTCCAAATCAGATCTCGAATTAATATTCCATTCGAACCGTCTCGAATCGAGTTAATAACTTAAGTTCAATTTGATCGGGGTCGTGTAAAGTTGATATTACTATTTAACGAGTACAATGTTGGGCACAGACTCCCCTCAATCTACCGCAATCTAATGGATCATAATCAATTACGCAGCAGTATTGTATTACATACATACATTTATTTTCAGTACATACATAAACATAAACAACAAAGACAAAAACAAATTACAGAAATTACTGCATAAACAATAAGGCCGCCTGTCCACCGTCCATTATGCTCAATAAAGTATTTTATCTATTTATCATAAACAGCCTATATACGTCCCAATGCTGGGCGCAGGCCTCCTCTCAATCAACAGCAAGGTATATGGAGCATACTCCACCGCGGTGCTTCACTGTGGGTTGGTAGACGTGTTTTTACGGCCAATAGCCGGGACCAACGGCTTACCGAGCACTCATCGAAGCTCGGAATCTTATTTTTACAGACAATCAGGTGATTCAAGTCTGCAATGTCCTTACCAAACAAAGGACAGTCTCAAAAAGTAATTTCGACAATGTCCCCATGGGTTTCCAACACGCCTGTATTCTCGAAGGGGCAGACAGAAGTCTGTACACCCAATCCTCGCTAGCCATGTTTAAGTCCCATGTAATAGGCAAGCAAAATTACAAATCCTGGAAACCATCATCATCATCAGCCCATTAACGTCCCCACTGCTGGGGCACAGGCCTTCCCTATAGATGGATAGGGAGATCGGGCCTTAAACCATCACGCGGGCCCAGTGCGGATTGATGGTTATTAACGACTGCTAATGCAGCCGGGACCAAAGGCTTAACGTGCCTTCCGAAGCACAGAGGAGCTCGAGATGAAAACTTTTTTGTTTGTGGTCACCCATCCTATGACCGGCCTTTGCGAAAGTTCCTTAACTTCAACTATCGCAGACCGAGCACGTTTACCGCTGCGCCACCGAGCTCCTCAATACCTAATAAGCGCAACACATAATAATTATATACCTAAGCATTTTTACGGTATAGATACCAAATTAATGAAGGCACTACCAGGTGAAGCTTTTGAATCATGAAGCTCATTTTTTCTTCATTTTTTGTCTCAAGTATCTCTTCACCATTGGCAGGAAAGGTACTATCATAATATAATATAAACGTAGACACATCATTCGTGACTTCACACACTGCGTAAGTTCAGAATTTCTGACTGGAATATCAAACAGAGCGCGTCAAGGTTAGAATAACCTTTGAAAGCTGATAGTTTCCTTCAGTCTATCTGTTTGTTTGCTCGAAATGTAGCAAGGAATCTTAATACATCCTAGCATATAGGTACATAGGTAAACACTTTGAATGAGAAAAGAATGAGGTTTTTTGGAGTACCCGAATTGTGCTAAAATCTAAAGTTTCTGCTTGTTTGTCCAACTTACAATAACTCAATAACTATATCATCATCATCAATTTAAGAGCCACGCTCTTGTCGGTGCAGCATTTTCCATTCTACTTTTTTAGGGAAAAATAGGGCAGTGGTTTCCATCTTGCCTTCCGCCCCGCAGTACTCTGTCTGACGCGAGTGGGATGGCGCCCAGAGTAATAGACTACTCTAATAAAGCCATACTAGGACTCCAGTCCTCCGCTTCTGAATAGTACTGATAGTTACTGCTGCCCTCTGTCAGGTTCCAGGTTACAGTCCCTGTGACTTGCCCCTTCCGTGCTGCATTGCCGTACCGATGGCTCCATCTTCGCTTCAATAACTATATATTTCACGTGAAATTATTTCAAGTTTTAACATAAGGACATCACTACATATGTAAGTAAGGAGGGAAGGGGGGGGTGGGTGGTATTCTCTCATTAATATAATGTAAGTAAGTCTCCCTGATTAATGCGTTTTTTTTAATGATATAGGCTAGCGTTTGACCACAATCTCACCTGATGGTAAGTGACGTTGTGGTCTTGAGTGGATCACGTTTACCTAGCAAACGCGTATTCACTCTAGCCTTGAAGACTCCCAGATTGTAACGAGTTTGAAAAACAAACGACGGCAGACAGTTCCAATCCTACGCTGTTCGCGTCTAAAAAGAAGAGGGAAAACGTTTAGTGCGGATTGGTAGTAAATCCTCAATATAAGGATGATATGTGCCCAGCCCGCAGTGGAGCAGCGTGGTGGAGTATGCTCCATACCCCCTCCGGTTGATTGAGGGGAGGCCTGTGCCCAGCAGTGGGACGTATATAGGCAGTTTATGTAAGGATGAAATGCTCGCCGACGGGATTTCATTTGAATTATGAATTCATTAGGAAATTAAATTACGATTGTGGTAGGCTAAATGTTCCGAATGAGACCTTAAAGTTTATATTACACAGTTGTAATGAGTTTGTATGTATATTAAATTTTGTTCCCGAAAAATAATTATTATAAGCACACCCAGGGGTTTTCGTCTGACCACTGAACAACAGAATTCGACTTTATGAGTTTAAATTTAGATTTGGATCTTAGATAATTGTTATCACGTGGTTTCCAGGGTTTGTGCTCGGTTAATAGCAGTGGGATCGCCTCCTATATATGGAACTTAAACGTAGCTGGCGAGGAGGGGTGTACGGTCACGAGCATTAATAATGTATACACTTTGGTACCATGGCTCATTAACTTTTTTGACAAATTGAACTGTAAGTAACAAACAAATTTCACTATTTGCGTTCCTCTCTGGAGGGCGTTGCAGCAGTCGTTATTAAATCAATTGAATTCACTGCTAATAATTATAAATATGTGAAGTTGTTACTGGCGCTTTTACTTAATGAAGAACCCAAACCACCTGTCTCATCGGCATAAGAAGCTGCGGCAGCGACACTTCCCTGCGGGACTGGAGCGATAGGAGAGCGTCGGCAGAGCGGTCGAGGCGGGCCTTAACATGGCGACCGTGTCACGTGTGACCGTGGCTCACTAAATGTCAAATATGTTAGTGCGACAGAGTCCTAAAGTGGGTACATTATATTGCTCATGACTGTACTATTATACTTAACCTACCCTTTCTTCACCTTCACCGTTATGTTATGTTATTATATTTATTTACGGCTATTATGAAAATAAGTTCCTCCTCCAAATTATCATAGTGTAGTTTAGTTTGGTGTCTGTTACATACAGTCGTACATACATAAACGACAAATCTTGTTATCGTTTTCGCTGATTCTTGGGGGGTTAAAAACGCCACATCGAAGCAATTCATTTAAAAAGCAATGCAAACATGCATTGCGCACTTTATTTTGAAAGCGCAAATGTCAAATTGTAATATTGCTTTTTAGATGAATTGCTCCGACGTACCCCTGGTAGTTGTTGAAGAAATCGCTTCAGAGCAATAAGGAAGCCCATTTCTACTGTTGTTATTTGTTTTATAATTGTTTGTATGTTTTGTTTGCGTGCAATAAAGTATATATCTGATTTGATTTGATTATCTCCCGTACGATCACGAGCATCAATATGTATACACTTTAGTACCACGTAACATTAAATTTTTTGACAAATTGAACTGTAAGTCTCACTAAATGTCAAATATGGTTAGTGCGACAGAGTCCTAAAGTGGGTACATTATATTGTTCATGACTGTACGTAACCCTTAGGACATAACAATTGCTAGATCCTTGAATAGTGTAGAAGAAAATACACCGGACTCCATTTGCACTTCTTATCTATATTAAATAATTGTGAAAAAATTACGCTTCGAAAATGCAAATTAAATGTCTATTTTTTATCTAATGCGACACCTTCCTAAATCCATTTAATTTCATCGCGTTCTGGAAACACCAATGAAATCTCACTCAATTTCCAAATGAACAGAATTAAACTTTTAAAATAAATTGCTCGCGTTAACTGACGGTTCAAGTTCCTGTTTAATTAAAACACGAACTCGGAATTTGTCAAATAATACTTAATATATTTCGGATCTTCGTCAAGTATTCCTTTTACAAAGTTTCATACAATTTTAATTTAAGGTAAGTACCTACGATGAAAACGAATTTATTTCATTTATTTAATAATTATTTTTATTTATTCATGAATTTTTTTTTATTTTATTTTTTTTATTCTATTTCTCTTTTGTTTTGTATTTTGTTTTTTCCTGTTTGTGCAATAAAGTATTTGTTATGTTATGTTATTTATAATATTTATTAGGTTTGCCAACAGACAAAAACACTTTTACACGTAACTTAACCTATATACAATTGTCGGTTAGAACTAGTTAGAATTGGTTTTGTTAGAACATGGTATTGTAAGTAAATTGTTCAGGTGGGCATTCAAAAGAAAATTCCAACTTGTGAGTGTGGAACTCATGTCTTGATCTTCCTGCCGTGCCACCTGCACGCGGGAGGACTTGATGATGGCTACTGACAATGCTATTTTCGTAGGCAAATACTGGAAGAGTACTATAAATAAGTCAGGCATCGGCTCGAAAAAAAAAAGAAAAAAAAAGATAAAGTTGATCTTTTGGAAAATATCAACTTTATTATAATCTTCTTCTTATCGTGTGGGTTGTGAGGTGAATTACCAACCTTATCAACTCTGGTGTCAGGTTGCTGAACGAGGTCAGGGTGGTGGGGGGATGGTGGTGGTAGATGGGTGGTGGTGGGTAGAATTGAGCCGCCAAAAGTCCCTGACATGGCTTATGTAACGACTACTTACTTACGCCTACTTTCTTACGTAAGTAGTAACCGGGACCAACTGAAATGGTGTATCAGAATCGCACTAAGTGGAATTCCGTGGTCGCTGCCTACCCCAGAGGGAAATGGGCGTGATCTTACGTGTCGTATAAAATATCAAGTTAAACATACTTTCCGCGCACATGTGTGTAAATGACATAGCTCATAAGCAGTGGAGGCAAATTAATGACTCCCCCGAGTGTCGTAGCAACTGTAAACTGATGATGATCATACATTAAAATGTTTTTATTACTTACTGCTTTTGTTGTTCAGATATCCAGTATAATACAAGAATACAATGTAAAAGAATACAATACAATACAAAAACGCTTTATTGCACATATAAACACAACATACATAAACAGCCTATATACGTCCCCCACTGCTGGGCACAGGCGTCCCCTCAATCAACCGGAGGGGGTATGGAGCATACTCCACCACGCTGCTCCAATGCGGGTTGGTGGAGGTGTTTTTACGGCTAATAGCCGCAACACTAAAACAATTACAAATGTGACAGGAGAAGTACAATCGGCGTCCTTATTGCTAAATAGCAATTTCTTCCAGACAACCTTAGGGTGAAAGAACTTGCTACATATTGAAGTAATAATGCAATATAACTTAAAACGATATACATAAGACATACAGAAATAGATATACACATACAGCAAACATGCTTATATACACACATACATACAATACACACATATAAATACATAACCTCATTGTAAGTACGTATGTATTATTTTATCAACAGTTTACTGCGCACATAACAGGATATAAAAACAATTAAACTAACCTCAAGGCAGACAATTATAATATTTATAACATAACAAATACTTTATTGCACAAATAGGTAAAGAGAAATAGAAAGAGCACAATAGGCGGCCTTATTGCTAGGTAGCAATCTCTTCCAGGCAACATATATATTCATATTCATATTCATTTATTGTTGTTTTTGTTGTATTCCTTGTATCAACCTTTAAGTATAGGAGATATATTAATTAGTATATGTAGGATTTATTTTATATTTGCACAGTTATCTCAACTAACTGACATGAAAAATCGAAAATAATAATCGAATCGAATCGAGTCTGATTTATTAAAATAAACAGAAAATAATCGTTTTTTTTCTAGAGTGGTCCATATGGGGCAAAATAATATATTCTAGGCTTAAAATTTACAGTTCACCTGATTATGATGAAGTATCTTTAAGGTTCAGTACGATCTACTCTGAACCGGCGCGGCGTGAGTGTATGAAACGATTGATGAATGTGGAGGAATCAAGAGAAGTATACCAGTTTCGTAGTCTCTGCTTACCCCGGTGGGTAATAGGCGTGAGTTTATGTATGTATTTAATTTTACTTTTCATGGAGTTCTTAATTTTTTGTAGAACATAATGATAACATAAATTCAGATCATGGCATAACATTAATAGCCTATAAAATAGGCTACCAACCACCCGACCGAAACCAATCAACCGGAGGGCGTTTGGAGCATACTCCACCGCGCTGCTCCACTGTCGTTTGGTGGAAATTCAGATCACGTTAAGTTAATAACTTTCGATTCAAATTTCCTGCGAACTGTACGTGACTTCGGTGCTCTGTTTCAAAGAGATTAGGAAAAATATAATTAATATTAGTAAAATAATTATTATTAGTAAGTAATCAGGCAGAAGGCAAGAGGGAAATCACTGCCCTATTTTCCCTTAAAAAAGTAACTAGGAGAATGCTTCACCGACAAGAGCGTGGCTCTAAAATTAATGATGATGATGATAAAATATTATTGTCATTTTATGTAGGCACTTTTGGCATTATGTAGGTATCTTTGACTTTATTTTATATTATTTCAAACGTGTTTGTTCATTCAAATTAAGTCAGCACTTATTCATTACGAGTACGTCTAATTTTCATAATTTGAAAAGACGTGTATGCGTACACATAAATAACGCCTGTAAACTCTTTAGAGTTCTTGTTCCTCATCGTGCGCAATTTATCAATGAGAAATGTAATTCGTGAAAGTACCTTATGACGGGTCTTGAGTCTTGAGGCCTTTAACGTGTATGGAAGTTTCTCAGTACCTACGTACTCATTAATATACTTAGCTTAAATATTACCTACCTATTACTTATTTACTTTATTTACACTTATTATTTTAATGTTATAAATAATTTTATATTATAATTATGATCTTTTTCTGGCCAAGTAGTGGCTAAGTAGTAAATGCCATTTGCGGCAAATATACAATAAGTCACGCCAAAAAAATATAAGTATATTTTATTTTTAATTTTTCATTAATATTTTTTTACTTAGTTTAACCTGCGACCTCACAATGAGAGATAAGCGTTCTTCCGTCCCTAGTTTGCTTAGGACATTACTGGCTGATCACCAGATTGTTCAAAAGTAAGATGCGTGCTTCGGAAGGCACGTTAAGCCGTTGGTCCCGGTTACTACTTACTGATGTAAGTAAGTAGTCGTTACATGAGCCTTGTCAGGGGCCTTTGGGGGCTCAATAGTAACCTTGACATCAGGGTTGATGAAGTTGGTACTCCACCTAACAACCCACATGATAGAAGGAGAAGAATCAGTCGTGTTGTTGTAGCGCTGCTGTTGCGAGCATGATAAACCCACAGATACAAAGTGTACACTGAAAGTGTCAACTAACTTGCAGGCGCCCTTTTAGATAGTTAAGCCAATGTATACACGTAAGCTACACATCTGAATTAGTAGTTTAAATACCCCACTTGCGAATTAATCCCAGCCCGCTAGGAAATTATACGAGATCCTATTTCTGTTCCTGACGTTTCATTTAGTGGAAGCAAAAAGCTGTATTTGCATGCTTTGTGGTCGGATGAGGTATGAAACGCGTTTTTTTTCTCCACATGTCTTTTGAAACAGGTTTGTAAAGCGTGGGGAAGGTGAAAAGAGCTTTAGGTATTTATGAGGGCTGTAAAGAGAGAGAGAGAGAGTATGTTAATACTAGTACAGTTAAGCGTGAAACTACCGGCTAATACCTACCTAGTGAAAGACTGAAAGTATAAACAAAAAAGATAAATAAAAGGTTTTTTATTAAACCATTTTCTAAATGATTATAGGTAAATTGTACCTATAATACTCAGTAAGTATATCATATATTATGATAACGAAACCGCAATTTAATTTATAAGGGACTTTTCAGGCTACTTATACAATATAATTTTTACTTTAACAATTACCTATTTTGTGATTATTGGAATACATAATTATTCAAAAATACAATTTAATGGCAAAAGCATTATCGAAATAATTGTTGCTTGATATTTGTATCACATTATGTATACTATACCTAATTGCTTCTCCTTACTTTTATCAGAATAATAATGTGTAGAAGATGTGTTGTGCCTGGTTGTAATAAAAAGAGTCATCATTGATACCCAAAAACAAACATAAAAGATGCATATGTCCGTTATCTATGAAATTGATTGATTGATTGATTTCCGTGTGGTTTCTGTCCTGTGTTAAATGTAATGTACCTGTCTGTCTGTGTCTGTGGTGTCCGGAAGTAATAAATGTTTCTTTCTTTCGTTTAAATTAGAAGATTAAACAAAGGAAAATCCTTACAGCGCCATCTATGCTGTTTTTGGGGAATATAGGCTGGAAAGTCCGTCTTTAATTACATTCAAAGATCGGGACCGCGGATTTGTATCTAGGTTAAAACTAGTGTGTTTATTACAAGGTTTTGTTAACAAAAATCATCTCTGTATAAGATTTTTAAAAAGATGCTGATTTGGTTCACTATAAGGCGAGGATATACGTCCCACTGCTGGGAATAGACCCTCAATCAATTAATCAATCATCATTTATTTGCGGAAAACATTGGCAACATTGGTGCTTAAAATAATAAAATAGTACCTAAATGTTAAACCACAATAGGCATACAAATAATTATTCATAATTATAACAATAATAAATTAAAAAACTAATCAATCAAAATAATATTAATTAAATTTAAATGTAAGTCTATAATAATAATTGATATGTATAATAATTGTCAGTAATTGAGTTTAAAATTTATTGTAAAATGTGTATAAATTGTCTAGTAACAACAATATGTATATATTCAACAAACTCTTTTACAATCTATCAGAGGGGGTATATGTTCCTAACTGGTTGGCACTTGGTTCACGTCCTGGCTTACCTTGCTGGCAACACACGTTCAATATTCATTCTCTTCGAAGTTTGTGTTCCCCTTTCACTTTCCTAATAGCGTTCCGTTGTTTTGGATCATTTGTTGACACGCCAAAAAACATCGGCACCTGTGCTCAGTTCATTTTATTTACTTATACGTACAAGTGCATATTCGTAATCAATCACACTATTGATAGGTCTCTTACTAGACTTGTACGATCTTTTAATGATAGATTCTTGATACTTCCTTCACCCTATAAGGTTCCCTGACAAAAATTGCTGTTAGCAACATTTGTTTTGTTTTCTTTGTGTATTGAGCTTATTTTTATTCGTATGTATATGTCCTATGCATATGTTTTGTGCAATAAATAATTATTGATTGATTCTTGATTACTTGGTGTGCTTTTGTTTGAGGATAAAATAAATAAGTATAATCGTGACATAACCCACTATCCAGAGAAATGCGTTTTGGAGGTATGTGACCTAACCTGTACTGGCTGGTTGTCCCTTACGGGGTTTGAAGGTCAGACAGGCAGTCAATACTGTAAAAACTAGACCTGTGAAATTGACAGGTTAGGTAAACTGATAACATTTATGAAACAAATAAAAGAGAAGGTGCAGGTCGTGTCGTATCGGGAGGTGAAGATTTTGGCGGGAAGAAGAGAGGAATGGCGGTTACTCCACCGACAAGAGCGCAGCTCTTAAATAGAGAGAGAGGTAGACGTGTGAGAAACAGAAACGCTAGGAAGATGAAATGATGAAGTTTAATCGAAGAGTTTTCTTCATTCGAGACTTTTATCTCATGTATACTCTGTCACGCTGCTTCAAACTATAATTATAAACTACCTAAGTACATAATAAACTAGCTACTATATAAAACTATTAACCACAGTCCCTGCAGTTTTCAAGTAATCTATATTTTTCTTTAGGGCTGACATACAACAAAAGGGAGTCCATAAAACATAATAAGCGGTATGAGAAACAAAGGGCTAAAAGGAAATGGAAATAAAGGACTATCGGATAAATGGAACATTACCGTGAACGATGTGGCCCGGGAACCCTGCCCACCTGGTCCGCGCAAGTTACAAGTTGTTGCACTTGCAACTTATAACTTTATAAGTACTGCCTAACAGCTGCTAAGAGTAAAGACTTATAACTAGCACCCCTAACATTACAATGCCTTCCAATTTTCTTGCAGCTTCTTTTCCCCGGCTATACAGGTTGTGAGAAGCTGCAGTAGTTTTAGGCGGATGAGACGTTTGTTATGTAAAAATTGACGATTCAAAGTATAACTATGTTACCTACTGAATAAAGATATTTTTTAATTTGTATTTGAATTTGAATGTACTCACTATAATTATGTATTCTATTAGCTTTTGCCCGCGACTTCGTCCGCGTGGAAGGATTTTCCCGCTAATTCCCGTTCCCGTGGGAATTTTGGGAATTCCGTTCTTAGTGCACCTCTACGGTATCTATGCTACGTCCCTTCCAAATTTCAAGTGCCTAAGTTTAGCCATTTAGGCTGTGCGTTGATATGTCAGTCAGTGAGTCAGTCAGTTTCTCCTTGTTGATATTTAAAACAGGAAAATAAGAAAAAGACTTGTTTTAGTTTTACGGACAAAAAACGCGCGAACGTATTTTATTGTTATAAAATAATGACAGATAAGAAAAGGTATTGCCAACATAATCAGTAACTAGAGTAACTAGCAGATTAGCCAACATATTAGGCTAATAATAATGGGTGCGTTCTCAATTCCCAACACTCCCTCCAGAACGCAAACCCATTTTACTAATACAATACAAATGTTTTACAAAAGTCACACCCTTAGTTAAATTGTCAGCTACCATGTTACAACCATTTACATATAAGAACTTAACTTTAGATTTTACAATATTTTCTCTAAGAAAATGTAATCGAATGTCAATATGTTTTGTCTTAGGTTTATAACTATCCGTTAACGCCAGTCTTATTGCACTTTGGTTATCACTGTAAATGTTCAACACACTGTCCATGCCTTGGCCGAGTTCATCTTGCAACTGCCGAAGCCATAATGCTTCCTGTGTCGCTGACGCCATCGCCATATATTCGGCCTCTGCTGTAGAGAGAGCTACAGTCTGCTGTTTACAGGAATTCCAAGATACGCTCCCATTTTGAAAAATAAAAGTGTAGCCAGTGCACGACCTTCGATCCAATGGGTCATTGGCCCAGTCTGCATCACAATACCCAGTTATTTCTCTTGAGTCTTCTTTAACATAACATAACTGTAGATCCTTGGTTCCTTGAAGGTATCTCATGACCCTTTTTATTCCAAGCCAGTGTTGATGTCCTGGAGCATTACAATACTGACTCAACTTATTAACTACATAGGTGATATCAGGTCGTGTGACTTGTGCCAGATAAATAAGACAGCCCACTGCCTCTCTATATGGAAAATTACTATCTTCATTTTCAGGTTTCTTATTAAATTTTGTATTTGCCTCTATTGGTGTGCGTACTGGTTTGCATTGAGACATACCAAATCGTTCCAGTATAAAGTTAATATATTTCTTTTGATTTATCATAACAGCACCTGCCTCACGATCTCTATTAACATTTATGCCAATGCACTGCCGCATCTCGCCCAGATCTTTCATACAGAATTTTTCCTTTAATTTTTCTTTGATGTCTGTTGCTGTTTCCTTATCATTTGTAAATATCAAGAAGTCATCCACCCACACTGCAATAAATATCATTTTAGATTCACTTACTGAATAATAAATGCATGGATCAACTTTTGATCTTTCCAATCCAATTTTGAGAAGAATATCATTCAATTTTAGGTTCCATTGACGACTGGCTTGCTTCAGCCCATAGATTGATTTATGTAAATAACATACTCTACCATTCTCTTCATAGCATTCTGGCTGTGACATGTAGATTTCGGTGTCAATATCGCCCTGAAGAAATGCGCTTATGGCGTCCATCTGAATCATATCTAAATCATATTTAGCGGCTAGAGCAAGTAAATATCGAACTGAGGTATATCTTACGACAGGGGCGTAAACTTCATCATAATCATTTCCTTTTCTTTGAGCGCAACCCTTGATGACTAATCTAGCTTTAAAACGAACAATTTCGCCTTTCTCATTAGTCTTACTTTTAAAAACCCATTTACAAGGTAAAGCTCTTTTACCTGGTGGTAATTCTACTAATGACCATGTTTTGTTCTTCATTAAAGAATCATATTCTTCCTGCATGGCCTTCCTCCACTGATTTGCATGAGACGATGTAAGAGCTTCATCAAGAGTTTGTGGGTCATTCAGATCAATAATTGGGCAAAAATAACTTACATCACAATCATCTGTCTCTGCATACTGGACTGCTTTACGTGGACGTAAATTTATATTGCGTGCTGGTGTCGATAATTCAACTGATACTTCAGGTATGTAGGGAGGATCATCATTGTCGCCAGACAGATAGTCGTCGCTTGAAGAATGAACCGAGTTGCTTTCTAATTTTTCTTTACAGATTTCTGTGGGGGACTGTGTTCCATCAGGATTGCTCCCAGTGATGCTTGTTCCATAGGTCCACATAAGTCTGTGTGGATGAGCTGCAGTGGTTGTGTGGCTCTTGAACCAGTATTATTGAATGGCAGTCTGCTCTGTTTACCTTTGAGGCAGGTGGTGCATGTGATGAGTTCTTTACTTTTGTCAGGAAATGGCTTGACTCCCTCTGCACACTCCGGTAGCTTACTAACATCTGAAAAATTCAGGTGTCCCATGCGTCTGAATTTTAGTCTGTTCATTACCATTCATTAATAAATTGACCTTTCCCATACTTTCCACAGGCAGTGGCGTCTTACTAGCAACAGTGATGGTGGGTATCGGTGGGCTTGTTACATCATACATCCAGTCACATCTATTGGTCATGTGCATGGAGGCACCTGAGTCCACATACCAAAGGTCCGGATTCATTGTCTGTGAAGATGCTGAAAATGCTGCTACAAAGCTCTTATTTTCTTCTGCTTTTTCTGTTATCTTCTTCTTCGGAGCACGGCAGTTCTTAGCAAAATGTCCATGCTTGTTACAATTATAGCAACGGGGCCCCTTAGAAGTATGAGCCTTTGCTATACTCTGATTCCCGTGAATGGCTGTTTTCCTTGTGAAGAATGCTGTACTTTCTGAGCATTGTACTTCCTGCAGGAGTTTTGTTTTGATTGAGTCTGCACTGATCTTGATCCCAGAGCTCTCCAAGCCCATTATCATTGGCTTATAAGTTTCCGGTAAGCCAGCTAACATCAGCGTTCCGAGCCATTCATCATTAATGTCAAACTGAATATTTCTAAGTTTATGAGCGGTCAACATAATCTTATTCACATAGTCATCTACGTTTCGAGAACTGTCTAGTGTAGTTGTGATGAGATCTCTCAACAAAGCTACTCTTCTATATAGCCCACTGTCATCAAAAGCGTGTTGCAAACTGTCCCAGACTTCTTTGCATGTAGTCGCGTTTTGTACATGTACATAGTTGATCGGGTCTAGCAGTAGAATAAGCTTCGATTTCGCCTTTATTTCCTTCTTTTCATCACTATTAGTTCCTTCAACACAACTCCACAATTCTTCTAGCCTGAAATATGCCTCTACTGCGAATTTCCAACTTGCGTAATTGTCTCTTCCGACAAGTCTATCAATGTGAAAAGGATTATGGCTTGTAGTAGACATCTTTCAGCAATTTAAACTGTGATTGTCGGTATGTGAATAATGACGCCGCTTCGGTAACCTCAAAAATATACGGCAGAGTTGACAACAAATACGACGGCCAGTTTTGTTAATTCTTTCGGAGTCTTCACTTTTTATCAACTTTTACGCAACCACGCTCTGCTACCATGTTGATATTTAAAACAGGAAAATAAGAAAAAGACTTGTTTTAGTTTTACGGACAAAAAACGCGCGAACGTATTTTATTGTTATAAAATAATGACAGATAAGAAAAGGTATTGCCAACATAATCAGTAACTAGAGTAACTAGCAGATTAGCCAACATATTAGGCTAATAATAATGGGTGCGTTCTCAATTCCCAACACTCCTTTTATATATTTAGATACACCCACTCCTTGCCGTGCACATGCTTAATGCACTCCTTGCATCAGCACCAGAGTGTGATCTGTTTGTGAGTGAGTGGACGTATGTGTATCGTGAGTGTCTGAGGTTTTGCGCATTGATAAAGTACATAATTCCTCTATCGGTTTTTCAGACTTGTCTGGAAAAATAAATGGCGGATTATTAATTTTACGGAAATTAAAAAAAAAACTTCCGCCTGAATTTTTTTTTTATGACTGCGTTAAAAATATTAAGGCTTTTTGGCGGGAAACGGGAACGGGACAGTTGCTTTCTTCATTGAGTAATCTAAATAATTAATACGAAGTGGTGTTTTGTGGTTAATGATCGCATTAAGTTAGTCGGAAGACATTCGCGAGTGTTATTATATTGGAGTATTCAATAAACAAAGTGTATCTGCCTATTTTCGCTTCGTGCCGGGAAGCCGCTTCATAACTCAAAAGTTTATGCGGACTTTTGAGTTAATTCGTTTGGGGTTCGGAGTAGGAGTCTACTCCGAGGGTGGGGGCTTAGGTTTCATCATCATCACCTTTCATCATTTCATTAATCATCAAGAAAAAAAATACGTCAGACATGGCTGTATGGGCATAGTTCCCTTTGCCTTACCCTTCGGGGAAAACAAAAACAAAAAAAAAATATATTAAAAGATAATTAATATTTACGTACTCACATAAGAGTTAGTACTGAATGTTTTAGGAGCAAAATACTATTCTATCCTGATAAAAAATAAATTTGGCGAGGGCGACACATAAGAGCTTTTAAATTTGCAATGACGTTATGTTTTATGTTGTTCTTTATTCGCTCCCACTCCAGCACAGAAACAATGTACATTTTATAAGTTTAAAACAAAGTTCATCTTGCCCTGACAACATTTTTCCGCTATCGCTCATCCCTTTCCCACATTTCAACAAGTAGCGAACATTTCTAGGCTAAATAAAATGGTGAAGTCCGTAATTCCTCGTACGGACCCTCAAGGAAATGCTGTGAGCCTTACCGGTCCATGCCGCCGGCTTAATTGAGTTACTTACTCCACTTAAGAGTTTTTCTTGATACCGAGCCGAGAGCGCCTTAAAAGCTTTATTATTTATGCCGTTACTTTGAAAGGAATAAGTATACTATATTATATTATTTTATGTTATTTTATTATTGTAAGAAGCTATATTAAGCCGGCGCTTAGAAAAAGTAAGCGAATACAAATTTAAGCAACTAAGTCCTCGTTTATGGAGACATTGAGAGCGGTGAATTCAAACATATATGGCGACGCATATGCGTTCTCGCAGAAGCGTTATCTTGTCAGGCTTGTTCGAATAAATTATGTTTGAACGGAACACATTCAGTCATGAGCAATATCACCACTTTAGAACCCTGTCGCACTATCATATTTGACACTTAATGAGATTCAAGGATTGGATATTAAGTAGGTACATTGGTGGAATTAAAAAGTGTTTAGAGATTAGCCTATCTAAGTGTTTTCAATTCATAAAAAGAATTTGGAAAACTATTTTCTTTTTAAGTTTTCCCTCAACGAAAGCCTTTCTTGAAACTATGTAGCAGCCTGCCTATTGCTGGAAGGCTTTAATATCCCTTGTTCAAAAGCCTTTGTACGAGTTACCGTTGCTCGAGTGATTCGCCATTATCCTGTTAAGATTGTCTTGCAAACAAAATGAGTAATAACTATAAACATTAAATTTATTAAATACATATACATAAACTCACGCCCGTAATCCTCAATGGGGTGAACAGAGCCACAACAAATCAGAAGATAACTTCCAGCAGTTGACATGAACACCTAAGATGAATATGATGAACTGTAAAAAGAAAATTGTCCATAATACATAACATAACATCACGCCTATATCCCTTTAGGGGTAAGCAGGGGTGTATATTACACTCACTCCTCGGCAACTATGTCTAAGTCCTGTCTGTGGTGTCCGGAAGTAATAAATGTTTCTTTCTTTTTTTTTCTTTGTTTCTTTCTTTCTTTTTTCTTTCTTTCTTTCTCTCTTTCTTTATTTCTTTTCCACACAAATCTTGAAAACCACGTGATATCAATTATCTACGTTCCAAATATGAATTCAAACTCACAATTAACACAATATCTCTGTCGGTAGGTTTCGAAATCTGTTACCGAAATATGGATTAGGAGTTTGAAAGTTGAGTTACCTCGAAGGTCAGATTCCTTTATGAATTATTAATGAATTTCCAAATGATAATCCAATGGGCGCTAGACATTACAAGTTGGTTGAACAATACTTACTTGGTATATTATAACCTTCACAAGTCCAAAAAGCTAATTTCGAAGGTTTTAGCATTTTATAAATAAAATAAATAAATATTGATTTTCCAAAAAATAAGATGATCTGTGCTTCGGAAGGCACGTTAAGCCGTTGGTCCCGGTTACTACTTACTGATGTAAGTAAGTAGTCGTTACATGAGCCATGTCAGGGGCCTTTGGCGGCTCAATAATGACCCTGACACCAGATAGAAGAAGTAACCAGGACAGGTTTTCCTTCCCGAATAATTTATATGAAAATTTTTCTCCACAGTATCACAGAAATAACTCGATTCCTTTTCATACTATAACTCTAAAGCGCAGCGCTAAAGTCTAATGCATTCAGAAAGCATTCTTAAGTATAAAATGTTTTACATTCCTTGCAGTAAAGAGCACTGAGTGAATACAGCTCTCCTTGTTTCTTACTTAAAGCCTTTCAGATGCACTTTATGTCTGGCTTGATAAAACCGTTTCACACGCTGTGCAAAGATTTTATACAGAAAGAGGTTTAAAAGAAAATAACCCGTTACTCACTTGCCGGCTTCCGTTCGCGCTTCTTCTGCTGCTTATCAACCCGGGTATGTCGTTAAACACGATTGACACGTAGATTAAATTGTATCTGTGACTGGGGATAGTTCAGACAGACAGTTTTGTGAAAATCGGACCTGTCAAATCTTCTGACGCAAGTAGGATGGCGCCTAGAGTAGTCAATTTCAAAGCCTTACTAGGACTCCTGTTCTCCACCTCTGAACAGTATTGACAGTTACTACTGCCCTCTGTCAGGTTCCAGGTTACAGTCCTTAAGACTTCCGTCCTGCATTGCTGTGCCGATGGCTCCCATCTCCGCGCCGAACAGAAATTACCCCACTGAGAAATTACGCAGAGAAGGTGACTCTGTCCCCTCTCGTGCCGGGTTAATTAGAAAGGTCTTGTATGAAACCAAAACCAAAGGCACCGCATTTCTTAAGTAGCTATAAAAATATCTACAATCCCTTTTAACCCCGTTCAACCTCCGAGTGCTCCCTTCAGCAATTAAGTTTCCATTATTATTCTTCAGTAATAAATGGTGATATTACTCAATTTAAAATGTTACATTCCAACGAACATTGCAGAAATCCACTCAGGAAGGGTTTTATTTTTCAATTTCAGTTTATTGAGCTATGAAATGAAATAGGACATCGATTTAATATCTTAGAAGCAGAGAAATGTGTCTGGAGTCAGAGATCTTTATAAAGCACGGAAGCTTTTACGCTTAGCTCTTACTTTGCTGTATTTTTTTTTCTTTTTGTTCACCAAAGTTATGTTTGTAGTATAGTTGCTTTTATAGTAAAATAAAATATTAAAAGCATAAATATAACCATTTTTCGTTAAATAGAATGCTATCCAAATACTACTTTAATAATATTATCTTAGACCTAGAAGAACGTATATTGACCAAATTGGAGATGTCCTTAGAAAAGGTTGAAATCTACTCTGAACCGGCGTGCGTGTATGAAACGACTGATGAATGTGGAGGAAGCAAGAGAAGTGTGTCAGGATCGAAGCAAATGGAATTCTATAGTCTCTGCTTACGCCGGTGGGACATATGCATGAGTTTATGTATGTATTATCTTAGTAGATCTTATCTTTGATTATCCCAGTTGGGAGCATAGTCGTGAGCTGTAAGCGTATGACGCCTGTGATTCAATCAATTGAGTGGTATTTACGTATTATGAGGATATCCTCAGTGAGTTCATGCTTGAAACCAAATTATTTACACTTTCCCTTTAACAAACTTAGGTTCATAAAGCCCCTCTAGCGGGGTAATTAGGGCCACAATGTAAGCCACAAATTCCTTAAACTTAAGTAAATATACGTTTAAAAAACCTTTGTAAGTATAATCATCATCACCCTAGCGTTGTCATGTTTTATCTCAGGCTTGCCTAACTTATCTACCTAACCTAAAGCCGCTAACCTAACCTAAAGTTTTGTGAGGTCTGGTTTTTTACAGAAGCGACTGCCTATCTCTGACCTTCCAACCCGCGGGAAAATCAGACTAATACAGGTTAGGTCATATACCTCCGACAATGCATTTCTCGGGAATATGGGTTTCCTCACTCGCTCATGATGTTTACCTTCCAAACATGAATTCGAAAACACACTCGACAATCATTGGTTTAGGCCTGAGCTGGATTCGAACCTGCGACCTCAAAATGAGTGGCAAGTGTTCTACCAACCGGGCTACCACGGCTCACTTTTATAAGTATATAAGTGCTTTATAATAATACAATAGGAAGAATTATTAAAGAATTTCCCTAAGGAAAGACGAGGGGAGGAAGTTTATGAAATTCACAGCTAAAAACGCGGTGTGATAGAAGAAATGCGTCGGCGTTGGAATTTGTATTCAAAGAGCCTTTGTGAACGGTTAAATTAAAATTTTAAGGAAACAGGCTTCGTAGGAGACTCTCCGTTTTGTTTACTTACCATTATTGTCGAGATTACAATGAGATTCAGTAACGGCTCTATATTAAAATAAAGTTTCACAATGAGAAAAAATCTGACTCTGACGGGACTTCAACCCTCAGTCCTTGTTAAGCCGGGACGTGCGTGTTAACCATTACACCACCGGGTCCTCCTCCTATCCATGCGAAATTCTATCGACCTACAAATAAACGTCTTTTTTTATTTTAAAAGACGCTAGTAAAAATATACAGCACTATAATTCAACAGTAAGGAAAGATATCTATTGAAAGCATACCAAAACACGGAATCATCTAGTTTTTTCAGAATAAGTTGTATAATTATTTGTTATGATATTGTTATTTTTATAGTCCCAAGCATTACTTACTTTGTAAACGAAACATAAAAATCCTCCCATAGTTTGTAGTACTATATTCATTTATTCATAATGGTTCGTATTACATGTCATATATCGTATATAACCTAGGTTACATTTTACTAGTAGAATAGTCAATTAGTATCATTATTTACACATTAAAAAAATGAAATATAAAAAAAAAATATAAAAAAATATATAAAAAGAAAATAATTGTCTTTAGGGGCCTCTACGTGTTGGCTTCGGCCCCACACACGCCTTCCAAAAGTCCGGGACTCCATAGTCCCGAGTTATGGAAATGACAAACATAATAATAAAAAAAAATAATAATAAAAATTCTTTATTACTCAAACAAGGTATAATAATAATAATATTAATAATATAATGAATTCTTAGATATTAAAATAAAATTATGAAATAATTCGTTATAACTATAGAACGTATGCTCAAAAGCCAGCCTTTGAGTCGAGATTTAAAACAGGGCAATGACGGTGCGTCAGTGATATGTGTCGGTAGTTTGTTGTACACCTCCGGACCAAGACGTGTAGTAAACACACATATAAATAATTCCCAGTCGACTAAAATAGGAACCGACCAAATAATTATCAACAAGATTTCAGCTCCAACAAGGACGGAACCCACGTAGATCAGGATCTTCTAACTAGTAATGCTGACAGTATTGACAAGTTTGTTAGACTACGATCACAGATAAGAAAGCAAATTTGGCATTTATACTTTGATAAGGAACACCCCACCGACAAGAGCGTAGCTCTTAAATAAAGAGATAAGGAAAACCCCGGGACACGTAGGAATTTGTGCTATAAAGTCCATTGTTAAGTCTCATGTCTCTTACTGTTTCTAGGACTTCCCCGTACGTAATCCTTTCTGTCCATTATTCTTTCCATCCTCGTCCAACACCCCATTTCAAATGCTTTGAGTGTCTGTCTCTCTGTGTGAGTGTATAAGTTTCACAATACGTCTTATAAAGAAGTCAAAGAATTGGCTTTTGACAGGCAAGAATAGAGAATGCTACACAGACAAGAACGTGGTTTTTAAATTAATGATGATGATACATCATTACATGTCTACCAGCATTTTCACTTCATAATTCCTGTGCTTCCGATCGGGGTAAGCTGAATCATAAGTTACAGACAAACAAGACTTGCTAACAAGACTTGGAACAGGCTGGTGTCCAACTAGTCAAATCAGTTACTTTTTACTAAACGTCAAAACACGAAATTACTATGGAATTTGTATGAAAAAAGCACAATGTGACGTCATAGAAAAACGTGATCAAATGACGGACTTATTACATTTTTATTAATTAAAATTCATAAATAATAATAATAAATAGGAAAAAGAAGAAAACATTTTTCGTTAGTTTTAGATTTGTCTTTATTTAGTAGGTAATCAGAATTTCATAATTTATCTTGAACATTGCACGAGCCAATTCTCAGAAGGAATTACGAATCAACTACCTGTAAATAACTCTACAATAAACCGTATACCTTTTTGGACCATATAAATACATGCATAATTACGATATTACACCAAATGAAACTGTTTTACCTACTCCTTAATCGTATTATAAATCCGTGTACTTAATTCCAATTAATACCATGTAATCCAGCCCTGGATCAGATAATAAGAATTTAAACTTCTCAATAATTTGTCGGTCCACATCGTCGTGCCCCAACTGCCGCCAATGAAACTCCTTGTTGGCAAACTCTCATGCCAGCTCGAAAAAATGGCCAGTGACGTTCGATATCCAAATATGTTTTTAAATAACTGATATATGATTTTTGTTTTAATAGCAGTCACTCGTGCTTAGGGAAACTCACAAAGAGATAAGTATCTCTCCTTCCGAAAACTGTGAAAGACATACATACAATAAAAGGAACAAAAATAAAATTGTTATTCAAAATTCTAGGCTACGTATATTAAATTCATCTTTTTTGGGGTTATGTATACGTTTTTATAATAACATACCAGAGAGTATTTTGAATATGTCAGAAAATAAATTTAAAGCTCATGTGAAGCTTACTGTATGTAAAAAAGCTTGTTATAAGATTAATGATTACCTAAATGATTTATTTATTTATTTATTCAATCTTACAACTATCATTACAGGTTATACCTAATGCGACAGTGTATCTTATATAATGTGTAACTTATAATAACTTATAAATACGATCTTAATTTAACTAAACATTATAACAAATTACAAACAATATTGTCCTAGTGAATTCACTCTGCGAGCAGCAGAATACATCGATTCTTTCTGCCACCATATTCATATTGCATAACGCGCGCGTGAACGGTGCCTTCGCGAGCAAGTTAGTACGAGAACGTGGTACCGCCAGCAAGCTCGGCCGTCGCCGCCGCCACAATAATAAAGCCTGGTATTAATTCTGTTTCTCTAGTTATTAAATAACGTTTAATGTATACAATCATTTAAAAGGTGTGTTGCTTGTTGCGGTTTCTTGTCATTTCTCCTCCTCAGCCATAACACCTTGCGAAATGACGTAGATTCAAAAATGTTAAATTGACCTTCAGCAAGTTTATCTATGATAATTACGTTGAATAAATGATTCTGATTCTGATGATACAATGGAAAAAATCTGACTTTACGAGACTTAATAGTCATATTATAATATATATATATATATATATGTATATATATTATATTTATATTTATGTATAACATATATATGTAGTTAAATGTAGGGTAAGGTGGTGCAGGAGTGCGCACTTAAAGTTCAATTAGTTCTAAAAATAAAACAAAAGCAATTAGGAAAATCAACTCTATTAAATATTATACAGTAACTAATAGACTATTATTTGGAATATATTATTTTCATCTATAATAATTATCTTTGGACGTATTTCAATTAAATCACAAAATGAGATTTGCGCACTCTTACACTCAGGTGTGTGTAAGAGTGCGCTATGAGACGGATAAGAGTGCGCAGTTTATTTGTCCACGCAAAAGTCACATATGTAAGCTCCTACGCCTGTATACGCTGTACATTTTTCATGCCACCAGTTTTTGCATCCGGAGCACTCAATCCAGTCTTCATCAATAGGTTTTTTATATATTACGTCGCACCCTCCAGATTTCCACTTTTTTATTTTGGGAGGATTCTTAGGCTTTTTAGGCGTCTTAAAATCTAATCGAGGCTTTTTTGGTATTTTGTTCTACTTTTATCGGAAATGTAAGATCATATCTTCCTGATTTGGTTGCAATTGAAGTTCTGAGCAACCTCTTTCTTAAAGTAGATACCGCAATTCCAAGAGATTTAGCAACCGATCTCTTACTTCACCTCCATTGACGCGTTTACGAGCTTCTTCTTTCTAATAACGAAAGTGGTCAATTTTGTCGGTCAGTTTTCCTTTATCTTCTGGTAATGCTGCAAGTCAATAAAAATTGCATAAAAAATAGAAATCACTAAAATATCCACCGTAGTGTAAGAGTACGCACGCGCCATCTTACACATCCTCGTAGTGCGCACTCTTACATTTTTTCTCAAATCGCAGTAATGACTTTACTAGCACCATCTCTGCGCAGCGATTATAATTATTTCTTTCGAGCTGCAAGTTGACAGGTTAGGTTGTTTAATAATTGTAATCAAATACTTGTAGTGGGTTGTTTTTTGAAACAATCACACATTGAAATAGTTGATATTTAACATAAAAAGCATTAAAAAACTTCGGGCTTACCTGAGAGACACAGTTTTCACTCAATCGCGATTATTTTTGGGGAGCGTAAACCGGCATAGTAGGTGTTCAAAACATGATTGAAATTAGCAGCAAATATCTTTCAGTTTTTGCACAGAGCCATATGCGCACTCTTATCGCCTGCGCACTCTTGCACCACCTTACCCTACTTATTTTATGTAGGCTGTTCTTTTAATTATTTATTTTGTTAGAATGCACTAACCCGCTATTATTATACTTGTACAAAATTTTCCTGTACCCAAAGGTTGCCTGGAAGAAATTGCTGCATGAGCAATAAGGCCGCCTGTTGTGCTTTTCTGTATATGTTGTCCTTATCTCTGTATTTTGTGTCCATTGTGCTCAATAAAGTATTCTATCTATCTATCTATCTTGAACCCACAGCTCTTGTGAAGCCGGGACGAGCGTGTTAACCATTACACCACTGGGTCCTCCTCCTGTCCATGCGAACTTTCGATCTATGTATGTATACTCATATATTTTTTTAAATCAAATTTTCTCTTTGTTAGTGGTATCAGGGTTACTATTGAGCCGCCAAAGGCCCCTGACATGGCTCATGTAACAACTACTTACTTTACTTTTCTCTTTGTTAGTGGATTAGGTTGGCAAATACATTTATATTGCGTCCACACTAAGATGGATGTAACATACACGACAAAGTATATCGAAAACCCACATTTGATTGGTCCTATATTTGAAGTCTAGCTGCATTCAATCTGTGTTGCAGCTGGCTGCATTCAGTTGATTATGAATCTGTATGGTACATTCATGAGTGACCGGGGATTGAAAACGTGAAGTTCGATGAATAGATCTGAGCTGAACATTTCACAGACTTATACAGGGTGTTAGTGACCATGATTCAGAGTTAATATCTGGTGGAATTTTCCGTCGCAAAATTCATATATTTTTTTTAGTGCTTTTTTAGATTATTTTCAATTCTATACTTAATATAGTATAGTATACAGATTTTTAGTGACATGATTCAGACCATGATTCTGAGTTGATATCAAGTGGATTTTCCTATCGGAAAATTCATGAAAATTTTAAATATTTTTATATTATTTTTCGTCCCATACTTTAGCGACGGAACACACACACTTGATATCAACTTAGGATTATGACCTGAATCATCCCTTAAAGTTTTCGTTACGATGTCACTAACACCCTGTATAATGTTGTTAGTGAGAAATGGATTCTGCGAATTCATGACATCCTTAGTGATTTGTATTGAAGTGGCTCTGACGATGGTCTGTGTGGAGCTCTATAACTTTAACTAGGCCACTTCATCACCTACCATTAGTCCACCCAAATCCTCTGGTAGTTGCAGCTTCCGAATACATCCCGCTTAGGGACGGTACTGAAAAGTATCGGCGTTCGAAAGACGTGATATACGATCCCGACGACCCGATTACTCTAGCCATAGAGGCAGCCGATCAGCTCGCGACACCAAACACTTCAGGACCCCGATACCGACCCCGCCGGCGTAGTCGACGATCCCTCAATCAGCGCCCCTCTAACACGCTCGAACACGCTTTTCTGCATGGACGCTGTCATATACCGCAATACGTTTAAATAACCCGTTCATCGCTATACACGAGCTCTTACAACTACCAAAGATCATTTGGAGAAGTTTCACAGCCATAATATTGAATACACGACTCAAGATAGCGCTCTTAAAAGTTACACTTCATGTTTACGAACTAACTTAGATAATTTGCAAACAAGGATGTGACGTGGATATTCGCTAAATACGTGATGATATCACGTTACGAATATTAGGTTACATTTAAAGCTTTTGAATAATGAATGACAGAGCAAACATCACGTTAATAATTTATTCAAATATTCAATATTCACAATACAAGGAGTTAGTGATACCGTAACGAAAACTTTCGCACATGATTTTGAGTTGATATCAAGAGATTTCCGTCGCAAAAGTCATCATCACATCACTAATTTAAGCGTCGCGCTCTTGTCGGTGTAGCATTCTCCATTCTTGTCTATCAAAGGCCAATTCCTTCACTTCACCTTCTCTTTGATATATTCAATGTAAGCTCTTCTTGGTCTTCTCCTTCCTCTCTTTCCTTGTAGATTGCCCTAAAAAAGTAGCATGGAGAGTCGCAAAAGTATGGAACTGAAAATAATTTAATAAAACACAAAAAGGTCGTGAATTGTGCGAAGGAAAATTTAACTTGATATTATTAAGTCACAATCATGAGCTGAACCATCCCCTTTGGTATTCGATACGGTGTCAGTAACACCCTGTATTGACTTGTAACATTACTCGTAATGCGTGATATATCTACGTCAATGACTATACTTACCTATTGTATTATTTACACGAATTAATTCCCATATTGGAATAACAGATAACGGTTCGTTAGATTTAAGGTGGCATAAATTAAATACTTTATAAGGTATATGTTTGTAAGTACATTTGTTTTCGAATTCATATTTGTATAATAAATTGCTTATCGTAGATTTTCCGCATATGGCATTAACTACTTGGCCGGACAAATGGGGAGCGCTGAGGGCTCTCATCATCATCATCATCATCACCCCATTAACGTCCCCACTGCTGGGGCACGGGCCTTCCCTATGGATGGATAGGGAGATCGGGCCTTAAACCATCACGCGGGCCCAGTGCGGATTGATGGTTATTAACGACTGCTAATGCAGCCGGGACCAACGGCTTAACGTGCCTTCCGAAGCACGGAGGAGCTGGAGATAAAAACTATTTTTTTTTTGTGGTCACCCATCCTATGACCGGCCTTTGCCGAAGTTGCTTAACTTCAACAATCGCAGACCGAACGCATTAACCGCTGCGCCACCGAGCTCCTGAGGGCTCTCACGCGGTAACAATTATATCGTAAGCAAGTAAAATGTAAGCTAATGTTGTGTTTTTTTTTTGCGGGTAACAGAATGACCTAATGCGCTCTATGGCGACTAATGTTATGTAAGCTAGGTAGAAAAACTATAACAAAAAACAAAATTACTTATGTATGAGAAAAAAAACACATTACAATCTTAAGTTATAAGATAAACTTCAACAAATAAACAAACCAATTAGTAGGAGTGTTATAACTCTTTTTATTCATTCAATCCCTCTTTTCATTTATTGCGTAGCATCTGCGGTGTTAAATTGAGTGATAGAGTGAGAAACAGTGTGATAAGAGAGATGTGGTAAAAGACGATATAGTGACTAAGATTGAGAAGGGAGTGTTAAGTTGGATTGGACACGTTGAGCGGATGAAGGGTAATAGGATCATTCCACATAAGTAGTCATAACATAAAACATAAACTGCCTATATACGTCCCACTGCTGGGCACAGGCCTCCCCTCAATCAACCGGAGGGGGTATGGGGCATACTCCAACACGCTGCTCCACTGCGGGTGGGTGGAGGTGTTTTTACGGCTAATAACCGGGACCAACGGCTTAAGTGCCCTCCGAAGCAAGGAATCATCTTACTTTTTCGGACATAAGTAGTCATCTCACTTTTTATTGTGCATGGTATATAAGTAGAGATATAGGTAAACAACATAAAAACCAATATTATAATAATAATAACAAATGCATATTCAGTGCAAATTTTGGTCCAGGCAATCTTAAACATTTTGTCCTGTGCAGAAAAACCTGTTCAATAAGTAAATAGATAAATACTTACCTAATAAGTAAATTCTAACTTTAATACTTATTTCATAATAATGGTGCTAATTCCTGTAGACACCATCTACTTATTTTTATTTTAAGTTATACGTATCATTTTCTTATCCACCGAAAAGGAAAGGGACGGGTAATCGACAGTCATAAAATTTATAGAACACACGTCAATTTATAATAAACGTTTCTTTCTTTCTTCAATTTTAGGCAGAAATCTAAAACAACCTTCTAAAAAAATTCATTGGCCTATACCCGACATAATAAAGTTAACAGCACACGTCAACTGGTTTGCATAAGCGAGATACCTTGTTGATTCGCCCGGGTTATGTATTAATTCGCTCATTTCTTTTTAAAATTAACAGCTCGATTATCCGTCCCTTTCTTTTTCACGGGTAAGAAAATGACATATTTTAAAATAAAATGAGATGGTGTCTACAGGAATTAGCACCACTGCCCGTCTCTCGTAGTATCATAAAATCATAAACAGCCTATATACGTCCCACTGCTGGGCACAGGACCCCCCTCAACCGAAGGGGTTATGGAGCACGCTGCTCCCCTGCGGGTTGGTGAAGGTGTTTTTACGGCTAATAGCCGGGACCAACAGCTTAACGTGCCCTCCGAAGCACTGGAATCATCTTACTTTTTCGGACAATCTGACTTTACTAAAAAGTAATTAAGTTTGATTTGTTGACACGATTTACCTTTTGTAACCATTATATCCTATACCTTTATACGCATTCGTATCAATCAAGAAAGAACTAATAAACTTTAACCTTATCACTAAACCGTTCCTGTATTTTGAAAACCTCGTGCGCCTGAGCATCGACTGCACACGCACACAAAGAATGAAAGAAAGAAAATATTTATTTCCATATTGGACGCCACATTTACAAACTTACATTACAGAAATAAAAAAAATAGAAAAAAAACAAAGACTAGACAAAGGTGATTCAAGCCTGAAAAGTCCTTACCAAACAAAGGACAGTCTCACAAAGTGATTTCGACCATGTCCCCATCGGGAATCGAACCCGGACCTCCAGATCGTGAGCCTGACGCTGTAACCACTAGACCACGGTGGTTTTCGTAGTACTTGCACTAAACGTGGAAGTGGAGTGAAACTGTTTCTGATATCAGATTGAACTTGTGAAACTGTAATTAATGTTAGTAACTTTTGAACATTCTGTGATAGCAACATCTGTTTTAAATGTTATTTGGCAAATTTTCTAGCGATAAATTTAATGTGTACCTATTCGACAACGTGTATTTAATAGAGTAAGTAATGAAATCCTCTCTATTATATTATCAACCGATGCTATATACCCAATGAGTTCTCCTATTTACTTGTGATGCCAATAGTAGGACATGGTCCCGAATTTGTCATAATGTGTCCGGAGATGCCGACCCAAATTTATAGAATAGAATAGAAATAGGTTATTATAAAAGGGCGCCACACACAAAAACAAGACAATAACATCACATCAAATTTTCACAAAACAATTACACAAAAGCAAGACGGATGTTCGTCGAAATGTTCATAGACTATGGAATTTCATTTGCTTTGATCCTGACACACTTCTCTCGCTTCCTCCACAATCATAAATCGTTGCATACAAGCACGCCGCGCCGGTTCAGAGTAGATCGTACAGAACTTTTTCTAATGACACCTCCATTTTAATTTCAATTTACGTCCTTCTAGGTCTTCCTCTGCCAGCCCTACCACCAACCTTAGCTTTATGTTATAAAAAATAACTAATAGAAATCACTAAACACTAATCACTTTGTGATCCCTAGTTTGATTAGAACATTGCAGGCTGATCACCTGATTGTCCAGGAGTAAGACGATCCGTGCTTCGAAAGGCACGTTAAGCCGTAGGTCCCGGTTATTACTTACTGATGTAAGTACGTAGTCGATACTTGAGTTCAACAGGGGCCTTTGGCGGCTCAATGATAACCCTGACACCAGGGTTGATGAGGTTGGTCGTAAACCTCACAACCCACACAATAGAAGAGACTAATAGAAATGAGACAATGGAAGTAAATTGGTGTTGTCACTCCGGCCAAGTAGTTAATGCCATTTGCGGCAAATCTATCTGCAATGTCATAAATGTTATGAAACACATGATTTGTTATGTTATGTGTGTGTCTTCAGTTATCTACAGGAACAATTAACGCGAATTCCTCTCAAATTAAACCTTTCACTGGCGTCGCACTCATCGCGTTGTGACACGCAGCTAACTTCGTGCATATTCTTCTTTATGGCACAATGTAAAGGGGACATGAGCTTTTTCTCAGATGACGGCCTCAGGGAGACCCGTTATTCCAGTCAGAAGCTGATGTCAATCTACAATGAGTCACGTATTTTTTTCAGAAACTTTTTTTAACGTGACTTATTGCAGATTTGCCGCAGATGGCATTAACTACATGGCCGGACAAATGGGGAGTGCTGAAGGCTCTCACCTGGTAAAACGTTTAAGACAACAGGCCATTAAAAAAAATGCCGTAACGTCTTTTTATCAGATGCTTTTCGCTTTTAGAAACGAACTTATCTCACACTTGAAAAACTTACATAACGTCCTAATTTTTTAAATAGATTTAACGAAACCTCAAGCGTATGTACCTGTAATGTTATTTATTCAATTAGAATTCAGCTTTTATTTCCAAGTAATCTGTAAATGACATTAATGATTTGCTTTTATCAATTCAAAATTCAAATTCAAAAATATCTTTATTCAGTAGGTAACATAGTTACACTTTGAATCGTCAATTTTTACATAACGAACGTCTCATTCGTCTAAAAGTACTGCAGCTTCTCACAACCTGTATAGCCGGGGAAAAGAAGCTGCAAGAAAAACCTCTGTACCGAGGTTTTTCTTGCCTTAGACGTTCAAGCAATCCAATCCATTTTCAGGACAGTTAAGGATCTTGAGGACCTGCGCTTGGGACTTTTTATCACTCGAATACGCAAAATAAGAACTTCTCTAATGACTTGTACCTTACACAATCCTTAGCTCGAGCCCGAAAAGCGACACGCGTTACACTTGACGGCTTACAAAGGCGACAAGAGTAATTAAATCCCACTCACACATCTCCTTTAAGCTGAGGATCCACCGCAAATGTTTACTGAACGGTGGCTGCGTAGTGGCTTAGAATAAGGAAGGTATTTATTTTTTGCATTTCATTATGGTAAGTATTATAATTCTTATAAGTTAATATGCACAAACATGACACTCTGTAAGGGCACCAATATTTTTGTATTCTTTTATATTTTTTGACGTGACTTATTGTAGATTTGCCGCAGATGGCATTAACTACTTGGCCTAACAAATGGGGAGCGCTGAAGGCTCTCACCAGTCCAGTTGGGCGCGAACCTCGGCTCAGGGCGTCGTCTGAGAGGAAAAATATTTGAAAGAATTAATCGACCCTTGCGAGACGATAGCGATAAGCGCTGATTGAGGGAAATCGTCGGTAACGGGGTCCTGAAGTGTTTGGTGTCGGAAGCTGATTGGCCGCCTCTATAGGCTGTAAGGGCACCGCAAAAGTATACAATATAATATTATTATGGGATAGCGCTATCTCGGTACACAAACAACACTTAACAATAACTTAACACTATTTTTTTTAGAGGTTTATGTACAGAATAGTAACTCTCCGTCCCACACCAATGAGGGATTTTCCAGGCTACGTTCACCAAAAACAAAACCCAACGCCAGATGGCGTTGTACAGTTTTAACGTGATCCCTACCTACCTAATCCTACCTTTGATCAGAATCACAATGGGTGGAAGATGTTATTATGTCTGGGTGTAAAAAATAAAAAGGGTCATCATTTATACCCAAAAATAAAGACAAAAGAAAGGTATGTCTGTTTTTCATGAAATTAGAAAGTTAAAAGAAGAAAAAAAAATAGAAGAAAAAATAAGAATAAAAGAGAAAATTTGTACAGCCCCGTCTATATTGTTTTTGAGGAACGAATCCTGGAAAGTCCCTTATTGGAGAGTCAGGTCCCATAATAGATCCCTTAGATGTATTGTATAGTCAACAGAGATGTTTCGAATTCAAACATAACTTTATTCAATAGGTAACAAAGTTTACATGAAGAACGTTTCATCCGCCTAAAACAACTGCAGCTTTTCACAACATGTATTTATTATTATTTGCATTAGAGAGGGCTCGAATGTAGCCCGAATGGCCACTGCGACCTATATAGATCTATTGTGAGCATCATCATCACCAGCCCATTAACGTCCCCACTGCTGGGGCACGGGCCTTCCCTATGGATGGATAGGGAGATCGGGCCTTAAACCACCACGCGGGCCCAGTGCGGATTGGTGGTTATTAACGACTGCTAATGCAACCGGGACCAACGGCTTAACGTGCCTTCCGAAGCACGGAGGAGTTTGAGATGAAAACGTTTTTTTGTGGTCATCCATCCTATAACCGGCCTTTGCGAAAGTTGCTTAACTTTAACAATCGCAGACCGAGCGCGTTAACCGCTGCGCCACCGAGCTCCTATTAAAATAGATAAATCTATTGTGACCAAATCCCTACATATATTTAAAACTCCTCCTCTAGACCGATCCGTTCGATTAGATCGAGTGTCTTTTTGGGAGGAAGCGCCATGACCTCCTGGGGATCCATTATGTGGCCCTCAGTACTCGGCTTCTACTATGTATGTGAGCCTCACAGCTGCGCAGCAGGTGTAATGGCGTCTCATCCTCCTATAAACAGAATCTGCATGCTTGTTGAGTCTACAATGCCCTGTGAGGGCCCTTATTAACATGTATAGCTGAGAAAAGAAGCTGCAAGAAAAACCACATAACCCTTAATGTTTCCTAGTGAACAGGCCTTTAGTAGACAACAATACACGTGGGTATCAACATTCAACAGCATTCAATTTGAGGAACCAATTATTTTAAACCCCGCAATATATATAATACCGAACCACACGTGTCGGTTCCGTATAGGTTATTTTGGTGGGTTATATATTCTATTAATAGTTATCAAAAGCCCCAAATAATATTGTCTTCTCTCGCTTAAGCTGTGACGTGGATGACCAAATTGAACAACTTCAGCAACTCGGGTTCAGAATTAGCACGTTAAGCCTTTGGTCGCGGTTACTACTTACTGATATACTTACTTCATACGTAGTACGTACTTACGTAGTACTTAGTTGTCATGTTAGAGGCCTTATTATTATAAACGTTCTCTGTGGTCCAGTGATTGAGCGTTTGACTCACGATCCGGAGGCCTCGGGTTGGAATTCCGGTGGGGACATGTCACAAAAACAGTATATAATCCCTAGTTTGGTTAGAACATTGCAGACTGATCACCTGACTGTCCGAAAGTAAGATGATCCGTGCTTTGGAAGACATGATTAGCCGTTGGTCCCGGTTGCTACTTAGCGATGTAAGTATGTAGTGGTTACATTTGATGAATAGCCGATCATACTAAGGTTTTTAGCGTTCTTGAGATAAGGAGAGATCTCCTTGCATGATAGTCGATATTAGATAGTTTGCCCTGCAGGTTATAATATACAAATTGTCCTTTTAATATGCTATCGCGGAGCTCCGTGGGTCGTGAAGTTTGTGAACGAGTGGAGTGCAAAGTTGAAGTACTTATGAACTTTTTGCTCACACTTGTATGGCGCGCGTTTTGCGCTCACTTGGTTCTTCCAAACTCTTTCTTCTATTCCGTGATAAATATGTGAACTTTACAAGCATCAGGATAATCTGCAACCCAAATTAAAACTGTTAATGAAGATCTAATCCACAATAAACCCTTAAGTTTCCAATACAATGGGACTCCATAAGACCCCGAAGTCCCAGAAGTTAGATAAATTCAATAAACAACTTAGTAATGTAACTTCTTGCAAATGAAATGACAGTGACGACGGTGCCTTGAATTGGATAGTTTCCTAAGTCAAAGATAAATTATGAAATTCTGATAGCTGAATAAAGACAGATCTAAAGTGATAAAAAACCTTTCCTTTTTTCTCATCCCTAATTTAAGAGCCACGCTCTTGTCGGTGTAGCATTCTCCATTCTTGTCTATCAAAAACCAATTCCTTCACTTCCTTTTAAGACACGACGTTCGCCTTCTCTTTAATCTGTTCCATGTTAAGTTCTTATTGGTTCCTCTTCCTCTCTTTCCTTGTAACTTCCCTTCTATGATGTTTTTAATAAATTCGTCGTGTCATTTTGTCTGTTTAACTCATTTATGAATTTCAATAAAGAAAAATGTAATATAAGCGACATTTTGTCACGTTTTTCTATGACGTCACAGGTTGCTTTTTTGATACCAATTCCATAGGAATTTCATGTTTTTACGTTTAGTAAAAAGTAACTGATTTGACTAGTTGAAAACTAACGTATTGTTTATGTATACAAATACAGCCTACCTACGTCTTGTAACGAATCGTAAAAGAATGAAAGAAACAAAGAAAAAAAAATGCCATACAAAACCGAAAATTCTAATAGCATCTACGCTCTATTTGGAAGAATCATGAGGCCACATTGACGCAATTCGTCTTTTTAGAAGAAAAATGCAAAATTACTATTTGACACTGGTTGACATTGCACGTTTAATTTTATATGCGCAAAGTCATATATCAAATTATCAAATGCTCAAATGTGGCCTATTTAGACGCCGTGATCTGCTTTCAAAAAAGCGATCCTAGTAAATTATACAGGGCCTCTTATTGTATTATTTTGTGTGTTAAATATAAAATTTACATAGGTACTATCTTGAATGCAACAATATCCTTAATCTCCCTCCACGTTCAACGTCTGCCATACATCCGTCAACTTGCCACTTACAAAGTGACAGCGCAACCATCGCGATTCTAGAGTATCGTTGCATGTAAATAATTCAGCTACCCTCGTCACCCCGGCCACATTATGTTAAGCAGGTTCTTTTATATTTTGTATAAAACTAGGGGACTTGGCAGATGTTGTTATGCCCGACCACATAGCGCCATAAAGGGCGTTTCATTTCTTTTTTTGACTTAAATAATAGATTTGTTGCAGACGCTCAAGCGATGAAGGCTCTCATCTGGTATAAAATTAAAGATAAGAAGCCTAAAGGTGCCTCGTTGGGCGTCTAAGAAGATAATATGTGAAAGAATTAATCGATCCTAGTTGGTCGACAGCGGTAGGCGCCGAATGAGAGAAATCGTCGACCACTCTGGCGGGATCGGTATCGGAATCTTGAAGTGTTTGTTGTCACGAGCTGATTGGACGCCTCTATAGCTAGAGTAATCGGGAAGTACCGTATCCGTGTATTCGTGTATCGTAAGGACCGTATATGTATAATAAGTCACGGCAGAAATGAAGTACATTCGACACATTAACAGCATAGAATAAGGAATAATACTACGTTTAGAACGGCAATTCTCCGCTACCCGCTAGCGGCTGAGCTAGGTTAAGGCCCGACCCCTCATACAATCAATCGTATGGCGTCAGAAGTCACACACACAGATACGCGTGTACGATAGCGTCAATGTGTAGTGTGTAAAATGAGGTGTTAATGGTCCATAGTCGTGCGTTACTTTACTTTTTACCTAATACATGGTATGTTTTATATTATAAGCTTAAAGCAAAAGTTTTTAACAAAATGATTCGAAATATGGTGTTACGTTTTGAACTTTGTCCCTTTAACCCTTAATGGAGACCTTTGATTTACTAACTTTTGGGTCAAAAGTTATTACTTAGTAAGTACTTGAGCAATTACTGACAAAAAGTATTAACTCAAAGTCCTATATTTGGATAAAATTAATTGTCCGTAATATAATAATATCAAATAAGTAACCATTATAAAATATTTGTCTGTCGTGATAATTAATTGAAATATGTAATATAAAAAATAAATTAAAGAAAATTATAGAAAGCGTCTAGATGACTTCCGTCCCGGGTAAAAACACTGACAGGGAATGTGTTATTTCCAACATAAGGAATCATTATTGGCATGAGCGATGCGATGAACTGGGACTCCCAGTTCATCTGGGAGTCTAAAACGGCCACATTAAAGCAAATCCTCTTAAAAAGCAATATTGCTATTTGTTATTTTTTTTACATTGCGAACTTATTTCTATTTCGAAATGTCAAATTGCAATAACGGTGTTTCTAAATGAATTGCTTCACCCTGATCACCAGATCATACGGTTCATCATTTAATTTTCCTTGATAGAACTTCGTATTAATATGCCTGCAATTTGTCTTCTGATTAATTGTGGCTTTGACCCTGCCCACGATAGTACCCACATACGTTCTTCATACAATAACCTCACGACTATATCCTAATTGAGGTAAAGAGGTACATCCATCGCAAGACACACTAAGTACTCACACCTAACCGCGGTTTCTGTTGTCTTCTTCTTCTTATCGTGTGGGTTGTGAGGTGGATTACCAACCCCATCAACCCAAAAGGTTATTATTGAGCCGCCATAGGCCCCTGACATGACTCATGTATCGACTACGTACTTACGCTACGAGTGTGCGCTTTCTGTTAGACCATTGTGATAGGTGGTGATCCGTATCGCCGTCTATAATTCATGTACGTAAATCAGCAAAATGTGATATAATATATAATCGTCGCTGGAAATTTCAATTGCTGTAAGGGACATTTGGCCAAAAAATTTTTATTGCATTATTCGATAGAGCTTGTTTTTCTCTATCGATTGATACATTTGAAATACCAATAGCCCTCATATTTTTTATTTTATTAACGATTGAATTTTCTGATATTTTTGAATAAAACGTCGTAAAGGACCCAAGATTTTGAAAGTATGATGTATATCACATTTTTTTTTACTTATGTGATGTAAGGGTCTTGATTTATAAAAAAGTTCAAGTAATAAGTTCAAGTAAGTAGTAAAGTATTTCTTTGTGTGTTTCTTTCTGTGTTCTATTGTGTACAAATAAATAAATAAATAAATAAAGTTATTTAAAATATGACAATGTCTTTTACGACACTAAAGCTAACATGAAATTATAACAAACAATATTGATATAGGGACGTAAGTAACTGTGGTTATTTATTTTGTCATTCATGTCTACACGTATTAACACGACGTAACTAGCAATGAGGCCGCTGTCTTAAAAATCTTGTAGTTTTATATTTACCATACAACCTAAACTGGTATACTAATTATTATTCTTTCATTTTGAAATAAACAAATATAGAACTTCGCTTAAGTCACAAGTCTTCGCTTCGTACATTTTATGCATAGGTACGCCCACGTAATGTGTGTGCCTTCAAACACGCGTGTACGTGCACCGAATCCCCTCCATACCCTTTTTTTTGACGTGACTTATGTTGATTTGCCGCAGATGGCATTAACTACTTAGCCGGACAAATGGGGAGCGCTGAAGGCTCTCACCCGGTACAACGTTTAAGAGAACAGGCCTGAGGGTGCACAGTTGGGCGCGAACTCGGCTCAGGGCGTCGTCTGAGAGGAAAAATATTTGAAGGAATCAATCGCGAAAGCGATAAGCGCTGATTAAGGGAAGCCGTCGACCACGCCGGTGGGGTCGGTATCAGGGTCCTGAAGTGATTGGTGTCGCGAGCTGATTGGCTACCTCTATGGCTAGAGTAATCGGGTCGTCGGGATATTACGTCCTTCGGACGACGATACTTTTTAGTACCGTCCCTAAACTGGATGTATTCAGAAGCCGCAACTACCAGGGGATTTGGGTGATGCGGAGCAGAATCGAAAAACGTTTTGAAGCTAATTTGAGCCATTCGGCAATGGTTGACAGACCTAAGTCAATGTGCAGATTTTCATTTCGAAGGAACCACGGAGCTCCCGTGGCTTTCCGCATAAAACGATTTTGTATTACCTGTAGACGGTGGATTTGAGAGGGACTCGCGTGAGCAAAAACTACCCCTGTATAGGTCATGATCGGACGGATGCAAGTCGTGTAGATTTTCAAATATAAGTAATTTAACCAATTGTTGTGAATTTTTACAGACCTTTACTTCAATATTTTACCAAAATATTTAAAAAACTGACCTTTACAACCCAAAAATTCACAAAATATTAAAAAATCTGACCTTTACAACCCAAAAATGCAAAAAAAAAATATTTACCTAATGGTTGTAAGGGAAGTTTTTTAAATAACACAAGAGCGTAAGGGTTACTAACTTTCTTATTATGCTAGTTATTGAAGTTATTCCATTTTTAAGTGGTAGACAAGAAAATTCTAAGAATTTTGGTATTTAACATCTTTCAATACGTTTAGAATTACAAAAGTTATGAGACTTTAAGTATCAGGAAATGATTTTTGTTTCTCCTGAAAACCTGTCATTTGTCCCTTACGCCAATTGAAATTTCCAGCGACGAATTATAATACCCATATTAATATATGTGACTAGATTTTTATCCCACGTTGTATGCGAAACAAATTGGCCGCATTGAAGCATCTCACGTACATAACGAGGCGTGACCGAGATTCTATGACGGAATGAATAAGATAAATATTAATACAGAGACGCCGAGGTTGCGGTGGAAATGCGTTTATAAAGGCTACATTCATAATTGTGTATTTGACTGGGTCAAAGATAAATTATAAAATGTAATCTAGAAATAGAAGCCAGTCTAAGATGATCAAAAATCCTTCGTCTTATTTTAGAATTTTGTTTATGAACCAACAATGAGTCGTTTGAAAGCTTTTAGTGATGACGTCACAGGACAGTATTTCCATACAAACTCCAAAGAAAATTTTCGTTTTGACGTTTTATATATTTACATATTTCCATAAGGCGACGAGAATACGAAGAATTGTAAGAGAAGCATTTAGCAAGGCGCTAATTCCACTCTCTTTCAGTGACAAATTTAATTTGGCGTCTTGCTGAAAATAGGCTGAATTTTCCTTATCTAAAAAGCTATTTAACTGTATGTACGGCTGTGGAATATTAAATGAAATGAGCATAATAATGGTAATATAATGGCAACAAAATATTACGGCAATTTCTGAGCTGGCAATAGAATGAGTTTTAATTAAAAGTCATAAAGTAGCATCCAATTTCATACACTGTTTAGTTGTTGTTCAGACCACTCAAACACATATTGTGAAACTTAGACACGTCCTGTTCAAAAGAACTCTTAATTATTGTGTTGTATTTAAAATATCACACTACTCACACCAAAAGTAACATAATTACAATATATCAATGATATATAGAATACGTTTTAGCTGGCGATGAGAATGTGTATACAGGATGTTAGTGAAATCGTAACGAAAACTTTGATGGATGATTCAGTTATTATCAAGTGAAATTTTCCATCGCAGAATTTAAAATAAATTAAAAATAAAAATCGACGGAAAATTCCACTTGATATTAACTCAGAATCATGTTCCGAATCATCCCCCTCAGTATTCGTTACGATGTCACTAACACCCTGTATAATAACACCTCTGCCTACTCCTTCGGGAAAACAGGCGTGATGCAATGTCATGTTATGTTAGTAGAAAGTGTACCTAAATAAATGTTTCCCTGTAAACATTCCCGGTCGAGTGCAGAACCGTAAACACTTGAACATGGAACTTCTCATTATTGGACCACTTGTCTCCTTTGAGAGGAGTTCCGGTGTTATAACGAGTTTCATGCATTTCATATTCATAAAGGTACCTAAAGCACAGCCCGGACACTCCGTATAAAAATCTCATTCTTACTGCGTAAATGCGTGAGAGAGAGAGGGAGAGAGAGAAATGCGAGCGAGACAGTACCTGCGCTCTCCCTTACTCCCTATCGGCTTACGGCCATTTCGACTACATCCCGCTTAGGGACGGTACTGAAAAGTAAGGAGGACCGAAGGACGTAATATACGATCCCAACGACCCGATTACTCTAGCCATAGAGGCGGCAAATCAGTTCGCGAAACCAAGCACTTCAGGACCCCGATACCGACCCCGCCGGCGTAGTTGACGATTTCCCTCGATCAGCGCTTATCGCTATCGACCCACTAGGGTCGATTAATTCTTTCAAATATTTTTTCCTCTCAGACGACGCCCTGACCCGAGGTTCGCGCCCAGCTGGTTAGTTACTTTTTACTAAACGTCAAAACACGAAATTACAATGGAATTTAACGAAAAAGCGCCTTATGACGTCATGGAAAAACGTGACAAAATGTCGCACTTATTACATTTTTTTATAAAATTCAAAAATAAGTGAAATACAAAAAAGAAAACGTTTTTTGTCATTTCATTTCATAATTTATCTTTGACTTAGGAAACTACCCAATTATAACAATTCATTTTAGCACTGCGGCAGTCGGGTATAAAGCCAAATCTAACAATTTCTTCCGCGACCTTTTGTTACGTGACTTATTTAAAGATTTGCCGCGGAAGCATTAACTATATGGCCGGAAAACTCCGTGACCATACTCAAAATAGGATTAGGGGTTTGCACTCAAATGCGGTTTCCAACTGTGTATCCTAGTCATTACCGCAACACTAACTTTTGTGTCGTCGTATTTACATAACAACGAAGTTTGCAGCGAAACTCGAGTTAACTGTATGTTGCTAATTGCTTCTAACGATAATTACAGTACTACAATTTTCAGGCTCAGATAAAAATGACACTTAAGTCAGCGGAAGACCACACGTAGTCGGATTACAATCTGCCGTAATACATTACGGCTAGGCATTTTCCAAAACATGGCTGTTTTGTAATTCGATGAATCAACAGTTAGCCGGATTGAATACGGCTGAATGAAAGTCCGTCGGCATGGGAACAAAACTAGCCGTAATTATTGGGGGTTCAGGGGTTGTCAGGGGGGGTCATGACACCCTCCCCCCTGGGTGACTTTTTGGGTCATGGGTAACTACAATTTTATGTAATTCTCTACGTAGGTACGTTGTCTGCGACCTGGTGATCCCTGGTCGGAGCTGGATCCGCTCCTGGCCGTAATATAACTGTAAACCACGTGACATCAAATAAATTGATTTGATTTTGATTTCATCAATTACCTACGAATTTAACATGAATTCAAGCTCAAGTAGAATTCAGGGATTCAAACATTCTGATTCGAGCCAATTCCTAAATAACAAACTTTAAAATCGGGGTTCGCCGGTTCTTACCCGGTACCGATCTTGCACCCATGCATTATTAATTTAAGCACAGTTTTCAGTAACACAGTTGGCTCGATCATTATAGACGGCGATACGGCTCACAACCTACAATGTTGGTCTAACTGAAAGCTTAGTGAGGTACTTAGTTCATAATAAATTCATCTTGCAGTAGATGTGTCGCCCAACTGGGCACCCTCAGGCCTGTTGTCTTAAACGTTGTTCCGGGTGAGAGCCTTCAGCGCTCCCCATTTGTCCGGCCATGTAGTTAATGCCATCTGCGGCACGTCAAAAAAAAGGTGGATGTACCCCTGACTACCCCAATTGGGATATAGTCGAGAGCTTATATTATGTTTAAATTTCGCTCTATTCACAATATTAATTAATGCTGATATCAGGTATACCCGAGCACTCTCATTATTCTACCAAACAGAATCAGATACGGGCAGGGTAATGAGGGCAGGTGCGGAGAGCTTCTCAGACACCGGCGAAAAATGGGATAAATCAAATCAATTTATTTGCAAGAACACGTAAAATACAAAAAGGTGGTAAAATAATTCAAATAACAATGTGATGTGTTCGGCCTGCATGCAGGCGTACAAATATACATAAAAAAATAATAATAAAGAAAAGTGTTAGGCTGAATAGTTCGTTGACAGTTATAAGACATTTTTCTATAAATGGCAACACAAGAATGGGGTTGTCAAATCGGACGGATTGATACACGCTCTCTTGCGTTGGGGACCTTGTCGACATCGGACGTGTTTACCAAGTTAAGTGTTATTTTCTTGATACCAGAATAAATAAGTGTGATTACTGTTCTTCCGTATTTTTACTACAAATGGTACATTGAAAAGAAAATTATACTTATTATTACAGTATAATTATTTATTATTCTTTTTTAGTCATGTTGATATCATTATAATAATGTTTATTGCACCAGCCCGTGCTCCAATGCATAATCTTCTTTCACCCTAAGGTTGCCTGGCAGAAATTGCTGTTGAGCAATAAGGCCGCCTATTGTGCTTATGTTTTTATTCGTATGTTTATATCCTTTGTATATGTCGTTGTACAATAAAGTATTATTGATTGATTGATTATTAAAAAATCAAAAAAAATAATTATATTTATGTTCAAAATATTCTTGTCTTGAATGACAAAATTCTTGTTGAAGAAAATCACATTAGGCGGCCTTTTTTTTCTTTTTTTGACGTGGCCTACTCGTATTGTAGATTTGCCGCAAATAGCATTAACTACTTGGCCGGACAAATCGGGAGCGCTGAGGGCTCTCAACCGGTACAAAATTTAAGAAAAGGGACATGATAATGAATTCAATTTTAAAGCACAACAAGTTAGACGTATTGTAAGTATACTCAGGCAAATAACTTAAGAACGTTAGTTGAAAAACCATGATAGGTACGATTGAGAGTCCTCCAATCATTGTAATAGAAGTGCACTCAACAGCCGGCCATTTGGCCGGCAGCCAACGGGTCTTCAAATATGTATAATTTAGGCGCGACGTGTTCATTTGTTAGCTTTCATGCACACATAAATTGAAAAATTATTTTTCTGATGTTCCTCATCATCATCATCATCAATTTAAGAGCCACGCTCTTGTCGGTGCAGCATTTTCCATGCTACTTTTTAGGGAAAAATAGGGCACCTACCTACCTGATGTACCTCATCATCAGCCCATTAACGTCCCCACTGCTGGGGCACGGGCCTTCCCTATGGATGGGTAGGGAGATCGGGCCTTAAACCATCACGCGGGCCCAGTACGGATTGATGGTTATTAACGACTGCTAATCCAGCCGGGACCAACGGCTTAACATGCCTTCCGAAGCACGGAGGATCTCGAGATGGAAACTTTTATCTTTGTGGTCACCCATCCTATGACCTACGTACTAAAAATAAACTAAACCTGTCAAATCTTCAGGTTAGGTTTACCTTACCTTTAAAATAACGTTAGGGAGACAATGAAAAATGATATAAATACATACATACCTAAAGTCACGCTTAGTACCCACCGGGGTAAGCAAAGACTATTCCAATCTATTCCATTTGCATGTTTTTTGATGTACTTACGTACTTAGATACTTAGGTAATTTTTTTACATACATAAACTTCTTTGAGAAAATAACTCGTTAAAAAATAATTTAATATTATTATTATTCCGTCGCAAAGCGAAATAGTACATACATTATTCATCGATGCGCGTAATTTATGAAAAAAATCTCGCTTTCCCTTTCAAATATTGCTTCTTAGTGACACCGTAACGAATACTGAGGGGGATTTCAGACCATGTTTCAAGTGGATTTTGCCGTCGGAAAATTCATGAACATTTTTGAGTTCTTTTTTATTATTTTTAGTTCCATACTTTTGCGACGGAAAATTCCACTTGATATCAACTCGGAATCATGGTCTGAATCAACCCTCAAAGTTTTTGCTACGTTGTCACTAACACCCTGCAAACGACTGACTACTGGGCCAAGCCTCCCCCCTCTATAAACCGGAGGGGGTATGGAGCGTAATGTACCTTCTACAGTACATATGATAAATCACACAGTATATAGAATCCCGTTTAAAAGATTATAAAGTACTACGTACTATTACGAAGGCAATAGTTTAAACTATACTAACATGTAACATCCATTTATTCGCCTTCTACCCAAAAAAAAAAAATACAAAAAGAAAAAACATCACCACAAAGAATGTCTTTTCATTTTACGAACAATAATAGAACTGTCACGTCGTCTCGGGAGACTTGTCGCGGTCTCGGAGTTACGGTCCATAAAGTCACCGGTGACTGTCCACGTACGTCTGACTCGACTCAAAATGGCTCACGTGTGTTGACTTACAAAAAAACTGCGCATTAAGTACTTACCTTTTTTGTGGGACAAGCGACAAACTTCTACAGTTGTAAGTGCAAATAAAAATGTCCTTTTTATTCTACTACTTATACTTACTTTCATCATCATCATCATCATCAGCCGTATGACGCCCACTGCTGGGCATAGGCCTCCCCCAAGGATCTCCACGACGATCGGTCCTGCGCTACATCATACTTACTTTCACTTTCCTTTAAACTTAAGGTAAGCTTTGCAAGTAATTTATTTATTTAGCAGTTAGTGTCTTGCTTCAGATACTCGCGTCAGACAGAGTACAGCGGGGCGGAAAGCAAGAGGGAAACCACTACTTTGTTTACAATGCTGTTACTAACTTTAGCATTATTTACTAACTTCATAATTTTAAATTAATTACTAATCCTTTAATGGCCCCGATTCCTGCAGACATCTCTTAATTTTACTTTAAGTTATACCTGTCATTTTCTTATCCGCCGAAAAGGAAAGGGACGGATGATTGACAGCTCTTAATTTTAGGAAGAATGAGTAAATAAATGAATAACCCGGGCGAATTTTTAGACGGTTGTTTTAGATTTGTGCTTAAAATTGACGTGTGTTCCATAAATTTAATGCTTGTCGATTACCCGTCCCTTTCCTTTTCGGCGGATAAGAAAATGACAGATATAACTTAAAATAAAATTAGATGGTATTTACAGGAATTAGCACCATTATCTATTTTAAGTTTTTTTTTGTATTAAAATTACGTTTAATAATGTGCCCATATGCCCACATGCCCACATGCCCAATGTGTGTATAATGTGCCCAGTTTACGACTCTGTCGCACTAACATATTTGACATTTAGTGGGACTTACAGTTTAATTTGTCAAAAAAGTTAATGTGACATGGTACCAAAGTGTATGTACATATTAATGCTCGTGACCGTACATAATTTCACGTCTATTTCCCACCGGGGTAAGCATAAACTATAGAATTCCATTTGCTTCGATCCTGACACAGTTCTCTAAAAAGGCCACATTCCCCTAAAAACGGAATAATGCAATTTGACATAAAATAAGTGCGCAGTGTGAACATCTTTTTAGATGCCCTATTTACTTGCTTTTTTAAGCTTATCTGTATTTTTTGTTTTCTGTGTGTGTTCCTTTTTTTACCCGACTGCGGCGAAGCAAAGAGGAGAGTTATGTGTTTGTCCGCTATCTATGTGTGTATGCGCGTCTGTTACCACCTAACTTCTAAATCACTTGTCAGAATTTAACAAGTGAGGTGTCACTAGAAACGTCTTAAATGTCCGTTGCCAATTCCTAAGAGTTATTGTTGTGTTGTGTTTTTGTCTTAAGAGTTGGCGTACCACGGCACACGACCACGACTATCTCCTAAACATCACTATTGGGAAGAATTTCAGACAATAGAAGAGAATATTTTCTTGTTTCATACTTTTTAGAGCGCGATTTTCCGTAGTCGCGTTTCAGTTTTCAAACTTATATTTTTATCTGTGCAACTTAAATAAAAAGAAAAAAGCCAAACCCGCCGTTAATCTGTTGGTACCGGTTCCTACTTATTGATATAAGTTAGTAGTCGTTACGTGAGCCATGTCAGGGCCTTTGGCGGCTCGTAACCCTGACACCAGCGTTGATAGGGTTGGTAATCCCCGTCACAACCCACACGATAAAAGAAGAAGATAGAAAGAAAACATCTTACACGTCTCATCATCATCAATTTAAGAGCCAAGCTCTTGTCGGTGCAGCATTTGCCATGCCACTTTCTTTTTACGCGTCTACCTACTTTAAATATTCTTACAGCAATAATTTCTCCTTGAGAAAATAACACGTGAAATATGATTACAGTACCCGTTACGTGTCTCGAAGGCTTTCAGAAAAAATAATTCAATATTATTCCCCAGTAAAGCGAATGTACATACATTATTCATCGATGCACGTTATTTATGAAAAATATCTCACGTTCCCTTCCAAATATGTAATGTAATAATGTACCTGTATATATATAAGGATCTGAAGGATGTACCTACTGATGCAAGTTTCATTGGTAAATTAAAAGTGCTACTCACACAAAAAGCTTACTATAGCGTTAAGGAGTTCATTGATGAATGAATAGTGAAGTGTTCTGATCTAGTTCTTATTAAATATTAACTACTTATTGCTACACAAAATATTTTTAATTATAAATTATATTTTTTTTTTTATAAAATAATGATGTTCAACTAAACTTAATGTTAATAATGTATGATAGATAAATAATGACAATGTATGATAAATACAAATAAATATATGAATATATGAATATATGAATATGAATATATATCTATTCTTTAAGTAGGTATGTGTAGCCACGCGCCTTCTTCTGTTTGAAAATATACATGACTCTACAAAAAAGCTAAAATTAACATTGGTTTTTAGTACAAATTACATCGGTCTCCTTTGGGGTTAAAAGAGCCAAGCAATTCATCTAATTTGCTCACAAATGTCAAATAGCAATATTGCTTTCTTAGATGAATTGTTTCGATGTGGCCTTTTTAACCCCCCTGAACCCCTCAACATGATTCATATATGATTCTGCGAACGAATGCCCTCTACAACCTGGTAATTGGTGCACCATAGCCGAGCTGCATAGTGTGAAGGATGCGATAGAGTCTTGGTTAAAGAAACTTATAATCCGAGGCAATTTTTCATCATCACTAATGTAGGTGTAGTATTCTCCATTCTTCTCTATCAAAGGCCAATTCTTTTACTTCCTTATAAGACACAACGTTTGCCGTCTCACTAATGTTTTCCATATAAGCTCTTCTTAGTCTTCCCTTTCCTCTCTTTCCTTGAAGCTTGATATTATTTTACCGTACGCAATGTCAATAATCTTTTTCCTTGCATGATCACTCAAGTAAAGTCGACACAACATTTATTCCTGTCCCATTTTTCTCTGTCATCCGTCATTTCAGTATTCAAACCTTCACAGAATCCATCCACAGTTTCTTAGGTCGTCTTCTACCGCTATATCGTAGGCGGCCAGCGATTAATAGTCATCAACCGCTGACCACCCCGCCGCTGCCGCGGTTGATAGTAAAAAAACCGTATCTTTCGAGTACAATGATTATATGACTTTCTCAAACGATGAATTTTATATTTATTCAGTCTGCAATGTCCTAGCTAAACAATGGACAGTCTCACAAAGTGATTTTCGACCGTTTCCCCATCGAGAATCGAACCAGGATATCCAGGTCTGGCTGTACACTCTCATTCACCTTCTATGAATTTCAAAACCCCTTTGCGAGACAATTCATGAGGTATGAAAATTTGTAGGCGACATTATCCGACGTAATACATTGTAATGTTATGTCGCCATGCTTTATAAAGGTCGTATCAAGTATGTGGTAATCGTTCGTGCGATATAAAAATGTCGCTAATAATTTCTCATAGGAGTTATGAATAGGTAAAGATGAAGAGTGCTTGATTTGCATATTCAGAACAATCAAAGTTGAGTATTGGGTAAATATATGAATATTAGGTACTTAAATTCGCACATAAATAAGCCTAACCCACGTATTATTTGAATAGGATTGTTATTATATGCTTAATGTTAAAAGTTATGGCTGCCACGGAAAAAATATTACTAGCAGAAACGAATAACGAATCGAAAAGCTTTTCGTGCTGGTGAGGTGAAAATGTATTTTCTCTATCTCTTTCTTACGATGGAAATGTATCAATTAGTTATTTTGGTCCATAAGCGTAGAATAAAGAATAATACTACGTATAGAACGGCAACTGTCCACTCCCCACTGGAGCTGGGTTTACTTCACTTTCGGTTTTACATTCGTCTTCAATCGTATGGGCGTCAGACATCACACACAGATGCGCGTGTACGATAACGTCAATGTGTAGTGTCTGTGTAAAACGAGGTGTTTTCAATTCAATTCAATTCAAATTATTTATTTTCAGACACAGGTCCATAGATATTAGTAACAATGCAAACTTAAAGCTAGGGTTAGTATAAAACAGAGCAAATGAAAACTTAAGAGAGGTGGAGCTTCACCCATCGGCGCAGCAATGGGGAGTCCCACTTATCAGCGAACACACTCAGAATGGTGTTGGTAGCGCCGCGGAGGACAGCAAGGAGGCGCTGCGCTTCCGCATAATGGCATAGAAGTCATCAATGCGCGCCTCCGCAAACATGCCCGACGCACTGCTATTTTGTATGAAGTGTCACAAGTTAATTCAAAAACACAGTCTTGTCGCAAAAAAAGCATTTTAAAGTATTGTACAAACTGCCTTATGCTACGAAAAAGCTCTGAAAGAAACTTTACAAACATTAGCATATTTAGTAGCTGTTTATCGATACTTGTTCTGCTATCTTCTGTTTAATCTGCACGTTAACACCCGATGGGTGTAGCTAGGTATCCGTTAAAGACAGGGTAGATGACTTGCATTTTATATGCAAAGGTCGTGGTGTTAACTTTAATGTTGTCAGTAAGTTGTACTCTGAAGGTAATGTCAGCGCTTTGAGTTTGAGTTTAGTGTGTTAGGGTCGAAGCAAATGGAATTCCATTGTCCCTGCTTACCCCGGTGGGAAATAGGCGTGAGTTTATGTTTGTATGTATGTATGTAGCGTGATAAGGTTAGGGATACGTCGCTAGTAATGATTGAACGTAAGGAATTAGTTAACATTTCCCCCTAAAGAAATAGTCTATTTCTTTCTATTCATAATAGAATCATAAATCATAGTATTCAATTTTTTTTTCAATGGAGCATACGCAATGCGTAGGCGCTCCTGACATCTTAATAACGCAGTAAAGAATGTCGTTTATGAAAGCAGACTTTTTCTGGAGATATTTGTCGTAATGTATTCTAATATCCTCAGCCCTCCGGCTTCGGATAACGCCTCGTAGGTACACTCCATATTTGTGTGTTTGCGATACTTATATTCTGCATGAAGTAGGCAGAAATTGCTGTTTAGCAATAAGGCCGCCTATTGTGTTTATTTTTATGCGTATGTTTATACCCCGTGTACCTATATGTCGTTGTGCAATAAAGTATATTGATTGATTGAAGTAGTAAGTAAGCAGAGACGTGTTACTTCATCATCATCATCATCAGCCCATTAACGTCCCCACTGCTGGGGCACGGGCCTTCCCTATGGATGGATAGGGAGATCGGGCCTTAAACCATCACGCGGGCTCAGTGCGGATTGATGTTTATTGACGACTGCTAATGCAGCCGGGACCAACGGCTTAACGTGCCTTCCGAAGCACGGAGGAGCTCGAGATGAAAACTTTTTTTTTGTGGTCACCCATCCTATGACCGGCCTTTGCGAAAGTTGCTTAACTTCAACAATCGCAGACCGAGCGCGTTTACCGCTGCGCCACCGAGCTCCTCAACAAACGAACGGAAGGAAGCAAGAGAAGTGTGTCAGGATCGGAACAAATGGAATTTTGTAGTCTCTGCTTACCCCGGTGGGAAATAGGCGTCAGTATATAAGTATGTACCTACGAATAAATAATAAGGTACCTACTTACCTCTTTTCTCGCAATACTTACACTCCCTTGGGGAATTTTGAAAAAAGAAAACAAAAACATCATCCAACTCATCCAACTAAATAGGCCAGTTTGGAGAAGGCATGACTTACATTGTAGTATCGCGGGTTCAAATACAACCTGTGAGTTTGAATTAGTGTTTGTATCATAAGTAACTACAAGTGGTTGCTAAGATTTGTATCCGGTTAATGGCAATAGACTCGCCACTGTTACATGAGACTTAAAAGTATCTGGCGTGACGTGGGTATAAGACTATTTCACATCTGCCTACCGTTTTTGGGGATACAGGCGTGATGCTAGTGGTGAATGCCTTCTACGACGTTTGTACGTTTTGATTGCGTGCCGAATTCTCGTGCCGTGTACTTACTGTAATAATGTTGAACGGATCATTAACCAATAATTTTATATTTTAGCGTAGACTTTTACTCGTATTAATAAACTTGGAACAAATCTTGCGTTAATTCCAGACAAAATTACACCAAGTTTCGGTTTGTTTTATTAACTTTGCTCTCAATGGTTTTAGAAAATTAATATTACATTGTACTACATCGAGTTAATTTAAATTTTACTGAATACTTAAATAAAGACTAAGATTGAAAGGAAGAAGATAGGATCAATATTGAACAGTACTTAATTCTGATATAACAACGCCCTCCATTCATAAGAAGATTATTGAAAAGTTTTCGAGGAAAGCTTAAACATTTTCCAGTAGGTTTAATTGAATTTTACTAACAACTGTAAATCAAATCAAATCATTTATTCGCATAGGAATCATGGTTTCGTAAACAGTCCGTAGGTTTTATGTTCTAAGTATCACATGATCCGCTAGATAAAAGCATGCGAAAATTTAAGAGGTTTTAATTAACTAATATAAATCTAACCTAATATAAATCTAATAAAAAAGAACTTACAATAATTAACAAAAATAAATAAATATAATTTACAATTATAATATTAATACATTATTATACATTTTTTTTAAATGTATTTGTGAAATATATAAAATGGAACGTAAAGTTTTTTTTGTTTTTTTTTTTGTGACTTATTGTAGATTTGCCGCAGATGGCATTAACTACTTGGCCGGACAAATGGGGAGCGCTGAAGGCTCTCACCCGGTACATCGTTTAAGACAACAGGCCTGACGGTGCCCAGTTGGGCGCGAACCTCGGCTCAGGGCGTCGTCTGAGAAGAAAAATATTTGAAAGAATTAATCTACCCTAGTGGGTCGATAGCGATAAGCGCTGAATGAGGGAAATCGTCGACCACGCCGGCGGGGTCGGTATCGGGGTCCTGAGTTGCTAGTTAATCATCTCCCTTTTATTAAGTACTGTCTCATCAAATATTTCAAGTTCAGTAATGCATGATTTGATAAAGTAAAAAACATTAATATTGGAATAATAAAAAAGAAACATAATATTAAAATAAAAAAAAAATAACAATAATATATATACTCAGATAAGTTACATCTAAGTCGTACCCTGGACACTCTGTATAAAAATCCACTCACTCCTCCTATGTCCCCTTACGCATAGTCTAGCGCGAACGAGATAGTCAACTCATTACTCTTTAGCGGCTTACGGTCACTTAAGACTAAAGTAAGATCCATAGGGGTGAGGTCGGCGCCAGGTACGAATCGGTGCGGGGCGGAAAGATAGTATCAGTCTTTATTCTATGGTGAGTCTAGTCAACTATCAGGGTGTTAGTCACATCGTACCGAATACTGAGGGAATGTATCAGACCATGATTCTGAGTTAATATCAAGTTCATCATCAGTTCATCAAGATCATTTTCTTTATGCTTTTGAAGCTAAAAAGGAAAATTTCTCTTGATATCAACTCAGAATTGTGGTCTTTATATTATTGTGGTGATTTATCATCTGTCAGTTTTCGTTACGATGTCACTAGCACACTGTACTTATAATAAAATTACATATCTATAATTTGTGTCCTTTCATAAATAAACGAACATGATTTTCCTATTTCTTCATATCTATTTATAATAATAAAATTAGCTTTACGTATATTCGAGGGTGACACAACCATTTATTCTTCGTGCCGCGGTCGAATTATGATGACCGGAATTCTTCAACGCGCAGCCAATGCCCTGGGCAAGTGGTTTCGCAAATGAAGAATCGAAGTAAACCTGGAGAAAAGTGCAGCCGTGTACTTTTCAAAGGGCTATTAATTATAACACTCCACGGCCACGCCCTCAACTCAAAGTCATCAAGATGTTTGACAAGGCGATCCATTGGTAGGAGCAAGTCAAATATCTCGGCGTAGTCTTAGAGACATGTAGCATTCAAAGCCCATATCAAACGTGTGCGTGATCACGCCGCATTTGTAATGGGCCGTCTTCACTGACTCCTTAACAAGCGTAGTAAATTATCCCTTAGAAATAAGGTGAAAATTTACACGACCAGTATCCGTCCGATCATGACCTATGCAGGTGTAGTTTTCGCTTTGGCGAGTCCTTCTCAAATCCATCGCCTACAGGTACAAAATCGTTCATGCGGACAGCCACCTGATTCTTTCAATGAAAACCTTCACATTGACCTAAGTCAATCAACCATTGCCCGATGGCTCAAATTAACTCCATGACGATTTTTCGATTCTGCATCGGACCAACCAATTCTAACAATAAGTCACGTCAAAAAATATGTATAAAAAGACATAAAAGGAAAAGACGAAATATGAAGCCATATTTTATTGATACAAAGAAAATAATATAAAAACGTAAGCGAGTTATTATTAGAATCAAATCGATATACCCTCCCCAGCCCCAGTCCAACTGAAAATTGAATATTAGTTTTTTTCCACTTCTGTCCTTTGTTAGCAAGATACGAATAAGTGAATGGAACTTTTTTGTAATGTCATGATAGATTTAATACACTTAATAAGACACGACGAATTTAGAAGGAAAGAGAGGAAGGCGAAAACCAAGGAACAAATTAAATAGAAGGCGAACGTCTTGTCTTACAAGGAAGTCAATGCTACACCGACAAGAGCGTGACTCTTAAATTAATGATGAATGAAAGACTTAGGCGTATTGAGAACTGATATTAGGCAGGTAAATTACTCAATTGTATACCAATATTTTATGTTTATTTTTTAAAAAGAACGTCTAGGGCCCTGTGCCGAGGTTTTTCTTGCAGCTTCTTTTCCCCGGCTATACAGGTTGTGAGAAGCAGCTGTAATTTTAGGTTGATGAGACGTTCGTTATGTAAAAATTGACGATTCAAAGTATAATTATGTTACCTACTGAATAAAGATATATTTGAATTTGAATTTGTGGATTGTCGCAGGCCATTATAGACGGCGATACGGCTCACCTACTACTATATTGCTCACGTAGGTCCAAGGCGATTCTCACACTGCCCCGCATGATGCAGCGTAGCGCGTGGATGCGTGTTCTTCTGTTGCTTGTAAGTAGCTCCGTTTGTATAGAAAACACGCACAGTCTAACACAGAAAATGCATCTACGCGCTTTCATGCGGATCACGCGCATACAAGCGGAGAAACATGCACCCCGGAGAGACGCAAGGTATGGCACACCGAATCCCGTAGTGCCGCGTGTGATTTTGGAACGGCTTTGAATGAAATGAGAGCCGCCGTGCGTTAATCTACAAAACGCCTCTACGCGCGTGAGTGCGTAAAAAACCCGCAAGATGATGCAGATCTGCACTCCCGCGGACACGCGCGTAGGTGCGTCAACACGCAACACGCAGCATGATGCGGGGCAGTGTGAGAATCGCCTAACTATAAAAAGGTTCATCTTGTGGTGGATGTACTTCTGATTACCTACCTACCAATTGGGATATACGCGTGTGCTTATTTTAAGTTCTTCACAGTCAAAAAAGAATACAAGCATTAAATCTATAAACAATAAAATTAGAATAGAATATAATATGTTTATTTATCAAAAAACTTAAACATTGTATACATTACTGACGGACCCCGCACTATGGAAACCCTGTATAAGAATAAGAATAAGTTTATCGTCAATTTACATTTTGCTATATGAACTAGGTAATTATGAATATTACGAATACGGGCAAAAGGAAATGGCTCAGCTTGTGCTGCGATGGAGCCATGCTATGGCCCCTGTATGTCCTTGTATCGCGAAGGTCTTAACATTTGTAGTTAGCAAACACTTTTAATACACCGGTGAGCCTGAAAATAATGCTAGCAAAATTCTCCACATATGGAAAATCAAGCGTGAAGGCAGGTTATATTTTGGTGGCTCGAAACTTTTCGGAATAGGGAATACCGACTTGGATTATGACACAACAATTCTACTCAAAAAATGAAAAGCAAGGGCCGAAATTCCTGCTGCACACACAAAAATTTGTGTGGTTTTACAAAGCTCGCTGTTGGCAGCTGAAAGCTGGGTGAAATCTGTGTGGGACTGAAAAATGCACAACAAAGCATCAAACCGGCCGACATTGCACCGCTGTACACAGACGGGATATGTCTAGGTGCACATCAACTCACTGGTTTCTTAGACACCCTAAAAATACATAACATAACATCACGCCTGAATCCCTAAAGGGTAGGCAAAGGTGTCTATCTATTGTCATTTTTTTTGAGACAGATTTATTAAAGATAAAGCATGTTCCTTTAAGTACAAATTATTTAATATTAATATTCGCACGCTATATGATTGAGTGATGGACTTTTATTGTTACAATATATATTTAAGATCTTTTGTACCACTCTGGAGCGAATAAATTTTATTTTATTTCATTTCATTTACATAGTTACAAACACTCACTTTTCGGTATAGTGCCATTTAATAGAGGGAGAGCTCCTGGTAACCCCATGGGGTTACCTAATTATTGACATCATGTGTCAATAATTAGGTATATAAGTAAGACACAAAAGTACTCAAACTCAAAGTCGAATTCAGTGGTCGTTATAGTCAATCAAATTCTTAAAAATGCTTGCTATAGCCCAGCCAGTACACAGTTAATCAGTTTTTTTTTCACTTATAATAATAATTCTTCAATCAAATATTTTTTAATTACACAAAAACATAAATTCACGACATGAACAGACGAATTCGTCTGTTTTTAGCTCCATTCTATGTTCTGAATTTGAAAATACAAACTATAAAAATAATTTTCTTTGTAAGCTAAATACACGTATGCTAACAATGTTTAATTTCATTTCTGTATAAAAGCGTTGATTGCATATGTTTTTTATGTAAATTAAAGCACACAGGATATCTAATTCATATTCAAGCGCTCTGATGCAATACCATAGAATATACATTCATTAGTATAGAAGGGACATTCTCCGGCCCCCACCAAGACGAGTTTGAAAGGAGGTTGATTTACCTCACCTCCCGTGTGGGCCAATTATGCCGTAAGCCGTTCTTCTTCTTCTTCTATCGTGTGGGTTGTGAGGTGAATTACCAACCCCATCAACCCTGGTGTCAGGGTTATTACTGAGCCGCCATAGGCCCCTGACATGACTCATATAACGACTACGTACTTACATCAGTAAGTAATAACCGGGACCAACGGCTTAACATGCCTTCCGAAGCACGGATCTTTTTAGTTATCTAGGTGATCAGCCTATTATGTCGTAACCAAACTAGAGATCACAAAGTGATTTTTGTGATTTGTCCCCAGCGGGATTCGAACCCAGGACCTCCAGGGCCGTAAGCCGTTAAGAAGTAAGTACGCGTGGGGTGACCGTCTCGCTCACATGCGTAAGAAAAGCGGCGCACGATAATAAGGATATTTTTGTATGAAGTGTCCTGGCTGTGATCATACGCTTTAAACATTAGAATAAAACATTGTAAGCTCTACCCATTCACATTTCTGACAACTGTATTTCGGCTCTAAGGTGTGGGTACTTAGTTCATTTTACGATGGAGTACTTCAGAATACCCAAATTGATATTAGACGAAAGCTTATGTTATTACGTTATCTATTACTGCACCACCAACTGTAATTAGAATACCATTGTATTTAAATTTATAAATTATGTAATACAAACTGGATTAAAAAAAAAGAAAAAAAAGAGAAAGGAAAACATGAAACAGTAGGACTAGGGCCCTGTGCTGGGAAGTTTTCTGGCCACGTCTTTCCCTCAACGTGACAGATTCCGATGTGGTACCTAGTAGTTTTACAGCTAGTTACATAATATGTTATTTAATTTATGACGTTCAAAAAGCGCTAACTTTGTAAACCAATTTTGAAAAATAAATATTTTTGAATTTTTTTTTTAATATTTCAATGAAAATTCGTAAATATCTATTATTGTTATTATTACATTTATTTTTATGTATATATGTTTGTATATTTTATAATTAGTTGTAAATATAAGTAAGTATATTATATTAATTGTTGCGATTAGTTTATTATTATGTATGTACTATTATGTATGTATTTTTGTGTATGCTTGTACACGCTATCAGCCCTCTCCTCGTTAATCTTTCACTCTCACAGGCCTACTGGAAGAAATTTCTGTTAGAAATAAGTTGTGCCTTTTGTCTCTCCTCATGTCGTCATATTGTGTTTCTGTGTTATCCTGTGGACAATTAATGATTAAATAAACTAATAAAATTTTGCCAATTTAGTAGGTACAGGGTGTCTAGTAGGTGTTGAGTCTAAAATCTGTCAAGGTTTTCAATCAGTTGTGAAGCTTTGTAGGTGCTGTATACACGTAGACAAGGCTTGCATAATCACGGAGGCAAAAGGGCGAGTCGCTGAAAGCCTTTCCATTAACAGATTTATTATCATGTCGCTATTATTGTTTGCTGAAACAAGCTTAGAAATAATCTGAGTTGACAAGACTTTAAATAAAGCTGTTAACTACGGAATGCAATCCCGACTCGAGATCGCAAATGCGAGATCCCGCGGGATTAGAAATATCAATCCCGTGAGATCCCGAAAATTTAAGGATCTCGTCTAGTTCATTAAAAAAATAAGTAAATAGTAAGTAAATAGTAGTAATAGTCGTAGTCGTAATAAGTAGTCGTTACATGAGCCATGTCAGGGGCCTTTGGCGGCTCAATAGTAACCCTGACACCAGGGTTGATGAGGATGGTACTCCACCTCACAACCCACACGATAGAAGAAGATTAAAAAAATGTCAAAAAAAACGATGAAAATTGGTTGTTTATGATAGAGAGATTAATTAAAACAAAATACTTTTTGAAAGAAAACTAAATAATTAATTAAGTTTTCTTTGGAAATCAGCATTATCAAAACAAAAAGTATTTATAACTCAAGGAGATTCGCCCAATCCCGTCAATCTCGAATGTAATCTCGTCATATTATGCTTCGGGATTGATCCCGATAAATTATACGAGATCTCGCGAGATCAGATTGTATTCCCTACTGTTAACACACAGCCCGATTCAAAATGCAATCGCTTTAATGCTAGCGCTATAAGGTAGCATACTTGACTTAGGAAGGTACGGTTTCGTTGTATGACGTGAGGAATCTGTACGTTAGTATTAAGGATAATATATAATCTATGGTTTAGGCTTTTTGGCGGGAAACGGGAACGGGACAGTTGCTTTCTTCATTGAATAATCTAAATAATTAATACGAAGTGGTGTTTTGTGGTTAATGATCGCATTAAGTTAGTCGGAAGACATTCGCGAGTGTTATTATGTCGGAGTATTCAATAAACCTGCCTGCCTGCTAAGTGTATCTGCGTATTTTCGCTTCGTGGCAAGAAGCCGCTTCATAACTTGAAAGTTTATGCGCACTTTTGAGTTAATTCGTTTTGGGTTCGGAATAGGAGTCTATTCCGAGTGTGGGGGCTTAGGTTTCATCATCATCACCTTTCATCATTTCATTAATCATGAAGAAAAAAGATACGTAAGACATGGCTGTATGGGCATAGTTCCTTTTGCCTTACCCTTCGGGGAAAACCAAAACAAAAAAAATCTATGGTTTAGCCGAACAAAAACGAAGTAAATTAACGAAACGCATGTTTTAACATAAACTAACATACTATAAGTACCCATCTAAGTACCCTTATTTTTTTAATACTGTTTTACATTCAGCCATTACAGTAAAAACCAATTCGACTTTAATCTCCGCAGGACCAACTATGGTAAAAAAAAATATATTTAATTTCTGGTTTTCATTCATTTATACAATACGATACAAATATACTTTATTGCACCAAAATAAAAAGAAATAGTTACAAAAAATTCTTAACTATAGTAGGTACATTATCATTACTATTTTATTCATTTACCTACATTACCTACATTTTGTTTGTGTAAAAAGCTAAAATTAAATAAATAATCAAAACATTTTTACGAAACGTAACAATAAATTTTCGTCTATTGTGTCGCTAGCCGGGATTTTCCTAGCGAACTTCGATGCTAAAATCTTCCGTGGTTCCGTTGAAAAATGTGGTCGAGGTAACAAAGGCGCCGGGGTGTAGTGGTGTCGAGATCCCCATTGTTGATGCTCCTTTGCTTACCATGCCTGCCTTCCTTTGTGAAGGTTTATGTTATAATAACTTCATAACATAGGTATACAATGGCCCCGATTCCTGCAGACACCTCCTAATTTTACTTTAAGTTATACCTGTCATTTTCTTACCCGCCGAAAAGGAAAGGGACGGATTGACAGCTCTTAGTTTTACGAAGAATGAGTTGATGAATAATCCGAGCGAATCAAAAAGGTATCTCGCTGGTATGCAATTTTTTGACGTGTGCTGTCAACATAATTCTGTCGGGTTATTGGCCAATGTAAAATTTTTAGACGGTTGTTTTAAATTTGTGCTTAAAATTGACGTGTGTTCCATAAATTTTATGCTTGTCGATTACCCGACCCTTTCCTTTTCGGCGGATACGAAAATGACAGATATAACTTAAAATAAAATTAGTTAGTGTTTACAGGAATTAGCAGCATTATGTATCTAGTCTAACAGAAAGCTTGGTGAAGCGTGTGTACCTAGTTTATATTGCGATGGATGTACCTCTCTGACTAGCCCTATTGGGAACATAGCCGTGAGTGAATTTAAAACAGTATGTAAGTAGTAAATTCTACTATTCAACATGTCTCCATGTAGGTACCCATGTGGATACCTATGAGTTGACTAAGTGTCGAGAAAGATAAAAAAATAAAAAACAGAAATACAGCCAACAAAAATTTAATCAAAATTATTTAAACGTAAAACGTAATTCGTAGGAACAATTAAAATTTTCAATAACTTGGAGACGTTCTTGTGACGGCTGCGCCTGCAAAACGAATACATACTTAACATTAGGTAAGTATTATACTAGAAATCACACATAAACAGATAGATAGATAGATAGATAAAATACTTTATTGAGCACAATGGACACAAAATACAGAGATAAGGACAACATATACAGAAAAGCACAACAGGCGGCCTTATTGCTCATGCAGCAATTTCTTCCAGGCAACCTTTGGGTACAGGAAAATTTTGTACAAGTATAATAATAGCGGGCTAGTGCATTCTAACAAAATAAATAATTAAAAGAACAACCTACATAAAATAAGTACATTTAACTACATAATATATATTATACATAAATATATAATATATATATATATATATATATATACATATATATGACTATTATACATAACTAAATAATTATACATAGGTACATATAATAACACTATGGAAAAAGGAAGAATGGTTTACATAAAAGAGGAGGAGCTAGAGTTCACAAAGTGCGCCTTTACTTGTCCTTTAAAGGACTCCAGCGATGGTGCCCGCCTGATACACTCAGGTAGCAGATTCCATAGCCGGATAGCTCGCACCGTAAACGAAACAGCAACTACTTTACAGCTTAACGTGCTTTCCGAAGCACGGAATCATCTTACTTTCCTGGACAATCAGTTGATTCAGATTGCAATGTTCTAGCCAAACAAAAGACAAAGTGATTTCGACAACGTCTCCAAGGGGAATCAAACCCGGACCAAATCGTGAGCCCAACTTTCTAACTACTAGACCATGAAGGTTGTTCGCTACCTACGTCAGGTTAAGTATCACGGTATCTTGCGCAACAACTGTCCTGAGGCATACGTAATACGAGGTGTGATATGAAGCCCCTTACGGTGGCTACTTTAATAAATTTAGGCATGTATGTAGGAAGCGTGGAGAATGCTACACCGACAAGAACGTCGCTCTTAAATTAGTGATGATGCATTCTTCTCTTCTTCTATCGTGTGGGTTGTGTGGTGGATTACCAACCTCATCAACCCTGGTGGCAGGGTTATCGGTGAGCCGCCAAAGGCCCCTGACATGGCTCATGTAACGACTACATACTTACATCAGTAGCAGTAACCGGGACCAACGGCTTAACATGCCTTCCGAAGCATGGATCATCTTACTTTCGGACAATCAGGTGATCAGCCTGTAATGTCCTAACCAAACTAGGGATCACAAAGTGATTTTCTTGATATGTCCCCACCGGAATTCGAACCCGGGACCTCCGGATCGTGAGCCCAACGCTCAACCACTGGACCACGGAGGTCGTTATGATGCATTGACAAACTTACATTTTACGTGTTTAAGTAACCACCATCAAACGCCTTCGATACCACCGTTGCCGCCGACGGCGCCCCCCAAACCTCCTCCCTGGGCTGGAAACATCACGACCATCAACATACAGGGTGGTTAGAGCCATAAAACACCAGCATACAACAACACAGGACCATTAGTCAACTATAATTTTAGTTGATTATCAACTTGTCTATAGAATGATACGAATGAAACAATCTTCTTTTTTAAAATAAGTACATACATACATATATGCCCTCAATGACAAATAGAGTGGGCAAAGCCGCTAATACTCAAAGACAACTTGCAGCCACTGTTGATATGAAGTCTTAAGATGGATATGAAAACAAGGGGTCAGCCTATCGCCCATAACAATTGTTCATCATTAGAAAGGACACAGTCCCTCCCGGTATGTGTTCTGTGTTTGTAACTATTTTGCATTCATAATTATATACTACAAGTACCTACTTATACAAATACAGGGTGTTAGAGACATCGTAACGAATACTGAGGGGGATGATTCAGACCATGATTCTGAGTTTATATCTAGTGGAATTTTCCGTCACAAAATTCATGATGTTTTTTTTTAATTATTTTGAATACTATACTTTTGCAATGGAAAATTTCCCTTGATGATATCTCAGAGTACCTAATGAACTACATCATCCCCTTGAGTATTTGTTACGATGTCACTTACACCCTGTACAAGTACCTATATAAAGTCATGTTCTGAATCATCCCTCTAAGTTTTCGTTAGGATGTCACTAACAAACTGTATATATACACAATATATTAATATTAAAAAATCCAAGATTACAATGTCCTGGTAACAGACTGTGGCGAGCTGCCCCAGTCCTTCGGTGTTCGTTATCAAAAAACATACTTACCATTGGCTTGGAGCAATTCCATTGCCAAAACGGCCTGAAACAAAATGTAGAATTTAATGCAAATTGGTAGAATCCGGCCGAGTAGTTAAGCGGCATGTCATGTTATATGCATATGCATGTTTCTACAATAAGTCACATCAAAAAAAAGCTCGGTGAGGTGTGGGTACTTAGTTCATCTTGCGGTGGATATACATCTGACTATCTTATTGGGTTATAGTCGTAAGCTTATATTATGTCATGTTTATGTAAAAAAGGTAGGTGAATAAAAGGTGGAGGCTGATAACCGCACACGGAAATGGCGGTGGATTGGTCATGTCCTTAGAAGACCTATGGAACACCCGTCTCGACGAGCTCTGCCCTGGTGTGAGCGTGGAAAACGCAAAAGGGGCGGCCCAAAGAGACTTGGCGACGCTCGGTTGACCGGGAATTAAAAACCCTCGTCATATCATGGGAGCTTGCTACAGAGGCTGCAGAAGATCGCGAGGAGTGGAAATCTGTTATTCGAGCCTTTCCCAACAGAGGATAAAAGAATTAGAAGAAGACATAAAAGGTGAATAAGCATAATTTAGATTAATAGAATAGAATAGAAATAGTTTATTATAAAAGGACGCCGCACACAAAAACAAGACAATAACAACATTTAAAATTAAAAAAACAAAAATTATGGATACACCGTGTTTAGACACTTACCAGGAAAGCAAGAACTGCAGCGGCTTTCATGTTGAAGAAGTAGTATCGACTGAAGCTGAGACGAAACGATGTCTTCCATACTCACGCGCACACAATTTATATGAAACCTTATCACCCTGCTTTACAACCAGTTCTCATATCATCTGTCAACTTAAATTTTAAATAGGTACTTAGCTATTTTTGTATGTCCCAGTTAATTAAGAAAGTAATTTATTAGATTACGATTACAATTATAAGTAACTAATTATACTAACTGTGTTAATACATGTTTATGGTGTTATTTTTACCTGTTATGTTATTGTCGCTAATTGGAACTGATAATAGGCACCTACGAGTAAACGCGCTTACAGACCAGAGACGTTGGTGTCGACGACGTCGTACTGCATGTGTCATGGAAATTGATAGTTTTTAAAATATACCTAAACATACCAAAGGTTTAATGTTTTAAAAATAAAAAGGTTACATGTTTGTAGCTTTTAATTCGGTAGGTAGTTTATTGTAGATTTCCCGGGCTAAACAAAAAAACTCTTATAAAGCTTATATCGTGTTATAAAAAGTCTGTTTTTGTGGCGTAGATTGTGTCTCAGTATCTGCTAGTGAAGTAAAAATGCCACATCTAAAAAAGCAAAATTGCAAATTAACATTTGCGCGTATAAAAGTAAATGACAAATAGCAATATTGCTTTTAGATGAATTGCTTCGATGTGGCGTTTTTAACCCACCTGTTCTGAACAAGTGTAAATTGGTTTTCACAAAGACGGCTAATTCGAAAATAAAAAAGATGGTAATGTTAATAAACATAGTTTTATGAAGTATGGTTTGCAGCTATCAGTTGATTTATGGTTCAGCTCCTGGTTGGCTGAACTCGACTTGGTGCAATAAAGCTCGTAAACAATGACCCATAATGAGTGAGTGAAGGAGGTTTTTTAAGTTATTGCATAGCTAAAAAAAAAATAAAAAAAAATAAAATAAAATAGCTTCTATGGGCCTTGAGCGTGGAGACCGAATCCAGAAATTCCGTAACGAAAATAACCTACTCCACTCCGACCGGCACAGCGGTGCAATTACATTTTTAGTTTTGCCATCTATCGATGAATAATAGCAGAACTTTAATGACTTTTTTGAAATATCGCGCTTGTCTCTTTAGTTCAGCAACTCGCCTCTAGGTGGCATTGATTGTATCGGCATTAAATATTGAATTTGAAAATGAATAATGATCCACAAGAATCCACAATGAAATATGGGACCACCATTGACGCGGTATTTTCCAGATATTTAGAAGATATCAAGTCTCAAATTTATTTATAGGATACACTTAGGTGAGTGTGCGCAAGAACTTCATGAGTTAATTCCACCCACTCCATTCATTAAACAACTAGACGGCAGCAGACATTTCATCCTTATATTGTGGATATACCACCAATCCGCACTAAACGTTTTGCCCCTTCCTTTTTGATGCGAACAGCAAAGGACTGGAACTCTGCCGTCGTCTGTTTTTCCAACTGGTTATAACCTGGGAGTCTTCAAGGCTAGAGTGAATAGGCATTTGCTAGGTAAGCGTGATCCACCCTAGACTACATCGTCACTTACCGTCAGGTGAGATTATGGTCAAGCACAATCTATTATTTAAAACATAATTTTAAAAAAATAACCTATGGGGTGGGCAGAGGGACAAGTAATCAAAGACAACTTGCAGCCACTGTTGATACGATGTCGTAAGCTGGATAATATGATGAACCTTATGGTGATAAGGGATCAGCCTATCGCCCATAACATTACTCCATCATGTTAGAGGACACAATCAAATTTTTGGCATTAATTTAATTATTGTGTAATAAAGAGTTATGTATTCTTAAGAACTTGTTTATTATGTATTTGACCTGTCATTTATTTTTGTGCAGAATCTCATTACCCTGCGCTGGTTTCTCATCTAACCTGGACGATTCCACATTCCCGTGTCTACCTATATTTTCTCTGGGCTTTAATAACTTAATTAAGTACTAAATTAAACGTGTTCCCGTCACCATATTTATACCAACAAAGAGAATAGAATAATTGTTTTACAACTCTAGAGTATCAGTACTAGTACAGTACTAAATAGGCCAATTTCCAACAAATCACTATGGAATTTGAATGAAAAGCACACTGTGACGTCATAGGAAAACGTGTTATATGTCGGACTTATTATTACGTTTTTCTTCATTAAATTCATAATTAAGTTAAATAGAAAAAATAAAATGATTTTCGTTAGTTTTAGATCTGTCTTTATTTAGTAATCAGAATTTTATAATTTATCTTGAACCTAATACACGACCCAATTCTACCATTGCATTCTTCTTCTTCTTCTTGTCGTTTCGATGGCATTCAGATTTTTTCAGCCCAGTATACCAGTGCATTGTTAATAATAATAATAATAAAATCGTTTATTTCGGACAAAGTCCATAGAATGTTAGTATACAAACGACTTATAAACTAGTGTTAGTAGGACATTATTCGGGCGATCATGAATACAAATTATAGGGTGTGATGCTCCATCCACCTTTTTAGAAAGGTGGAGTCCCACCTATCACATAACGTCTTCAGGATACCGTTGGGGCTGGCTCGAGTCCGTGTGAGAAGCGACGCACAACGTTTCCGCATGATCGCCGCAAAACCATCTGTGTGGGCCTCGGCGAACATACCAGAGGCGCTGCAATATCGCGGCAACCTCAACAATATCCTGAAAGCGTTATTATACTGGACGCGCAGATCGCTGTATGCCCGACGCGTGTAATCCACCCACAGACTGCACGTATAAAAGGACTGGCAATATGCTCTGAAGAGCGTTACCTTAACCTCTTCCGTACACCGTGCAAATCTGCTAAGAATAGACATAGATAGGTTGTTAGGAATAGACTTTATGCACTATATTTGTTCGGGTTGGTAATTAACACGTTGACAGTCCCCATACAAAATGTTTTGACTTCGTTGTAAGTCCCACATATTACTTAATTTTATATACGTCCTGTTAAAAACGGAAATAATAATAAATATAATCTATATCTAAACACTTCACAATACCTATTGAGTGCAATACGAAGTAAACCATATCTCTTACTATCATGAAAAATTAGAACTTTCAAAGACCGCACTCAGGGCTCTGAACAAGTATGGGTCACGGACTTATGGAGCTAGTCCGTCATGACCCATATTTGGATCACTGGACTGTTAACGTGTTAATGCCATATGCGTCAAATCTACGATAAGTCACGTCATAAAAAGTGTATGTGTAAATGTAAATGTGTATGCTCTTTAGGAACATTCCTGGCAGTAAAAAAGCGAAAATATTATGGGAAATGAGCTTTATTAGGTAATAGACTATCATCATCATCAATTTAAGAGCCACGCTCTTGTCGGTGCAGCATTTTCCATGCTACTTTTTAGGGAAAAATAGGGCAGTGGTTTCCCTCTTGCCTTCCGCCCCGCAGTACTCTGTCTGAAGCAAGTGGGATGGCGCCCAGAGTAGTGTATTACAAAGCCGTACTAGAACTCCTGTCCTCCGCCTCTGAATAGTACTGACAGTTACTGCTGCCCTCTGTCAGATTCCAGGTTACAGTCCCTGTGACTTGCCCCTTCCGTACTGCATTGCCGTACCGAGGCCTCCCATCTTCACCTAATAGACTATATGGCATATATATAGTAGGTAGTGTGGTCTAGTATCTAAATATATAAAAGGAGAAACTGACTGACTGACATATCAACGTACAGCCTAAACGGCTAAACGTAGGCACTTGAAATTTGGAAGGGACGTAGCTTAGGTACCGTAGAGGTGCACTAAGAAAGGAATTCCCGGAATTCCCACGGGAACGGGAATTAGCGGGAAAATCCTTTTGTATAAAAAATCTAAACCGCTTAAGTTAGACGCTTGAAATTTGGCATGCAGGTACCTTAGTTAACTTAAAGCTTCGTTGGAACAGGATATTGCAAAATTCCCACGGAAACGGGAGTTAGCGGGAAAAAACATTTGTATGAAAAAATCGAAACCGCGTAAGATAGATGTTTTCAATCTAGCATGCATGCATACCTTAGTAAATATAAAGTTTAGTTATGGGTGTATTTTGAAAAATAGGAGTTAGCGGGAAACAAAAATTATATGAAAAAATCTAAACTGCATAAGTTAGATGCTTGAAATTTGATATGCACTCCCACACACACACAAAGATCTCTCTTTTATAACACGCCACGCGGACGAAGTCGCGGGCAAAAGCTAGTTTATCATAAGAAGAAAGAATAATTTGAAACAAAAAAGCACCCAGTTTAATAAAGAGTTTTTGTAACAGGAACATTCGCAGTTTGGAAACATTACCGGGTACATCTTTTTAGCTGACAAAGTTTCGTGCAAGATAAATAAAAAGGTAAAACAAAAATACAGGCAATAAATATTTTTATTCAATATATTCAACGTCAGACATAATTAATTTAGAACAACAATTTTCGTTTTTCAAAATCTTGAGGAGATATTTGTGACGTCTGCATCTGGAAGATGGACACATAATATTGATTAGGTAACTACATCGACCTCGTATATAAGGAAATAGACTACCTATCTCTGTAATTAAGCGGCTGCGGCGCATATTATATTATTATTATTACTATGTAGAGGTAGTCTGGAACTGCCTCTCACGTCATCCTGGAATGAGTGGGAGTTGCAGCACAACGGGCACAAATCCTACAGCAAACAATGTCGCTCCATGAAGTCTGTGAACGCCCTAGGAGGCTTCTGAGCTTCTGGAAGTACCAGGTTGGCTTCCATTTGTCTGAATGCGGAAAATAGAGTCCACTACCATAGAGGTGTCATTCCCCCTATGGTTACTTTCGTGCTTCGGTATTTTAGCAAACTTATATATTTGACAAACTTACATTAAAGGTGTTCAAATAACCACCATTATGAGGTGCGGCCAGCGACGGCAGCGATTCTCGACGAACCTCTTCCGGCTGAAAACATACGGCCATCAGCATACAGGCTGGTTAGAGCTATTCAACATCAACATGGATCCCCTCCCTAGCGTTACCACTTTTTTCACAGGGTCCGCTTACCTAACCTGGAGATTTGACAGGTCTGTTTTTTCACAGAAGCGACTGCCTGTCTGACCTTCCAACGCGTGAAGGGATAACCAACCCAAAACAGGTTAGGCTTAGGTCACATACGCGAGTTTCCTCACGATGTTTTACTTCACCGCTGAGCACGTGATAATAATTTATGATCCAAACATGAATTCGAAAATCATTAGTTTAGGCTAGTTTTAGGCCTGTGCTGGATTCGGACCTGCGACCTCAAAGTGAGAAGTAAGGATTTTACCAACTGAGCTACCACGGCTTCCCACCATGGACCATAGCAACTGTAATATAGATTGACTATCAGACTATCAACCTCTCTATAAGAATCACAATAATTTAATGAGGGATAATTTTTTTTTTTTAATCTACCTTAATCAAAAATGTTTTAATGACTTTTCACACCATGAATGGTTGGCTGGAACAGATCTCTTTTAGAGATAAGTCCACCTTTTGTACCTATGTTTATTTTTGTCATTATTATCTATATTAATGTGTGCAACTAAGAATTTTTAAAAGTTATAATATTAGAAAACGTTCAGTAAGATCTACTCTGAACCGACGTGCGGGTATGAAACGATTGATGAATGTGGAAGAAGCCAGAGAAGTATGTCTGGACCGAAGCAAATGGAATTCCATAGTCTCTGCTTATCCCGGTGAGAAATAGGCGTGAGTTTATGTACATACATAAACTCACCCTGTATGCATACTATGCATACAGGGTGTTAGTGACATCGTAACGAAAACTTTGAGGGATGATTCAGACCATGATTCTGAGTTGATATCAAGTAGAATTTTCCGCCGCAAAAGTATGGAACTGAAAATAATTTAAAAAAACAAAAATAAACTTGAATTTTGCGA